>NC_048280.1:9083983-9338983 GCF_009762535.1 Notolabrus celidotus | reverse complement strand
CGTTAAAAAAGTTTCAACACAACCAATTAAATATGACATTTAAAGAGCAAACACTTGGCGGAGTATGGTGAGTTTTTGAGGCTCACGGCAGTGAATGAAAAGAAGACAGCTGGAGCAGCATCAGTCAGACGGCAGCTAACACAGCCCACGGTGACAACACTCGCCTGTATGAGCGTGAGAGTCAGAAGGCTAAGCAAATAACCCGAAAAAGAATTGAATTCATCGGGCTAGATGAGCCTTTCTCAGTGGTGGAAGACACCGGGTTCTGCCGACTGCTCTCTCACTTGGAGTCCCGCTACGTGCCACCGGGACGTAAATAATTCACAGACGTAGCGCTGTCAGAGCTCCACCAGACAGTCTATTCTCACATCGAACGTCTCACTAAAGAAGGAATCCCATTCTCTATAAGTTTCACGAGTTTCAAACATGGCATATTCCGAAAGACAAACTTGTGAGATATATTGTCTTTTATTTATTAGACTTTCTTTACTATTTAGCCTGTTGAGAGCCTTAATGTTTCCAATCTGTTAAAGATTGTTACTGATAGCAGGTACGTTTCAGTGTTTTTCAGTTGTCCTTTTAACTGAATAGTTGCTGCATTGTGCCTGCAACGTTTTTGTATTTTTTCTCTTGAAGAAGTAAGAAAAAACATGGTTTTTTTTGCTAAATTAAGGTGATTTTATGGTTCCTTTTTTCCCAGATCATGTAGCACTCACCATAACTAAATAGAAAAATTTACAGAAAGTCCATGTGATCGGTATCAGTGATCGGCACTCATGGCTGATCGGTATAGGAATCGGCAGCATAAAACCTGATTGGAGCATCCCTACTTGAAGTCAATGCAAAAGTGGTAAAAACTGCAGTTCCTCGAGTGTCCGCTTGAGGCGGGCCCCGGAAGTACCGGAAACCACACAAACAAATTTTAAAAAGATGGTCTTTAGAGCAGAAATAAACATGTTTACAGCCTGGTACAAAAAACATGTGTAGTCCCGATAGCTCATTTCTAGATCGGCACACACTTTAGGGGGGGGGGGGGGGGGGGGGGGGGGATTTTTCATAATGCGGTAATTTCAAAAGGTAATTAGATTACGAGTTTTCCATTATGAGAGGCACAGCTGACTTGATTGACAGGCAGGAACACTGTAGCTGTTGGCTAGGAGGCTCAAAGCCCGCCTCTTTACGTCACAATCGCTCGACAGCAGTTAGGTTTAGCATATCCAATATTGTTCCGGCCAATGATTGGCTTCAAAACAGTGCTTCAGATGGACGACAGAGTGGTGACGTCGCAGATACTATGTCCATTATACAGTCTACGGCTACTAATAATGTACATGCTAGCTAGATCTCTGTGTCGCTAATTCAAGTCTATGGGGCAGCAAAATCAAGCCAGTCCCGCCTTCATTCTGGATTGTAAATCTTCCATGTGAGAAGGAGCTTGACATGACGTTGTCAATGTGCAGTGTGCAATGTGTAAAAGTCACTGAACACTGTGGGGAAATAAAAACACTTTTTATTTTGCACATTAAGCATTAAATAAGCCTTTTGTTTGCCTCTGTGTATTATTGCAGTTATTTGAAAAAATATATGAAGTATTTGCTGCATAACCTCAAACGCATTTTCCTTTAATGTCATTCAATAAGAATGAAATGAATCCTGAAATAAGCATGCAATTGCAACAACAAGGGAATATTGACTTCATATGAACCAATGGTAACACAAATTGAAAAACTGTAGAAGCCTGTGTGTTGTTTTCTATTCTTAGGGAAAAAATTTAAACTGCTAGTATGGATTCAGAGATGTTGAAGGCAAAAGATTAGATTCAGCACTTTGGTGTGATGCCTACACAGAACCAAGCAGGTAGCAATAATCAGCAGAATGTAACCACTACAACAGCAACAACAAAAAAGTGTTGGTTTTTAGTTTAAACAAGTTCCAATTAACTTTCCCAGTGTCTTTGTTCCCCTCTAAGTAAGTTCTTAGAATTCCGTAAATTCATGCTGCCAACTAGTTTTGAAGCCAGCATAGTGCAGTCATCAAAGAAGGTTATACTTTCAGCATTTCTTTTACCTCATTTTAAATTGCTAGGATGTGTTGGCACCAGAAAAAGCAGGGTGGTTCAGACATTGTTTACCCAAAGCAGCAACCTCCAGTTTGGAAAAATGAAGCCAACGCAGAAGTGCAAAATACTTCAGTTCCTCAAGTGTCCACTTGAGACTGGCTCAAAAAACCCAGGGAGTAGCTGTTTGCCAGGTAGCCTCAATTCCACCACTTTGCCAGTTCCAAGATTAGCCTGAAGTTAGTCGGAGTCAACATGTCCATTATGGCAGCTATCATCATTGGCTATTCAACACCTCTTCAGAAAGCATTAGACGACGTCACTGAGATGATGTCTTGCCCAGTCTACAGTTTACTCCCATCACATCTCAGCCATCTTTGTCGACAGGATCTTGAGGCTTTCCTCCCAGACAGGAAATGTCATCCCCACAATGTATTCAGAGTCCCCTCTGTGGTCTCGTTCAACCTGGATGTGGCATGTACCAATGCGATACTCCAACCCTTCTTTAAAGGTTAAGGCTACACCAAGAGTGATTCTAAAATTGTTATGGAGCGGCACCTTTGACAAAAAGCTTGCTGTTGCTTGATTAGCATGAATGAGGCTGTCTTCTGATTGCAAGCTAGCATTAGCGGTGGAAACCCGAGATTACAATGATGATATGGAGCTACAGCAACAGTAAACCAACTTCTTAACAGATTTATGAGAAGTTGGCTTACAATGGGAAATGCAGAGTAGAGGCTGGTAGACTTTCTTCCTGATAATTGAAGTTGTCATTATTTCGAGTGAATATAAGCCCTGTCTTACTAATGTATTTAACTTTTTAAAACTTTTCTTTCACAGCTGGTGTTTTGTGAAATACTGAATAATTAAGTTTGGTCAATGGTCTTAATAAATGATTTAACAAAACAGTTTCTAAGAAGGTGAAAGCCTTGACACGATATTACTATGAGAAGTGTTCTCAAGCTTCAGCTCCAAAAGGTCAAAAACATGTTGAAAATCTCTAAATAACAGAAGCTCTAAAAGTTTTAAACTGACTAAATGTGGTTCAATGATGTTGAAATTTTGCTATAATGCTCAGATAACCAAACCAGATCAAATCATCTTTACTGTCAATCAATCAATCTTTATTTGCATAGCGCCAAATCACAACAATTGTAATCTCAGGACGCTTTTACAAACATAGCAGGTCTGGACCATACTCTATATTAAATCATTTACAGAGACCCAACACCAAGACAGGATAAGACTCAATCGTATCTCATTGTAATCCACCATGAGCATTGCACCTTGTATTATTTAGCTAGTTACAATGGCATTGAAAAACGTCCTTTTCACAGGCAGAAACCTCCAGCAGAAACCAGACTCATGTAAGACAGCCATCTGCCTCGACCGAGTGGGGTTTGAAAGAGGGATAAGGGGCATTTCAACCGGAAGAACTTTACCCCGGAACTAGGGACTTTACCCCTGAACTACATAATAATAATAATAATAATAATAATAATAATACATTTTATTTATAACGCACTTTTCATTTCTAGAAATCTCAAAGTGCTACAGGCACACAGTAAAAACAAACTTTTAAAAGCAGTACTTAAAATCAGTTAAAAGCCTCTTTAAAGAGGAAGGTCTTTAAATGTTTTTTAAAAGCATCCACAGTCTGTGGGGTTCTGAGGTGGCTGGGCAGGGAATTCCACAGACGTGGTGCAGCAGCACTAAAGGCCCGATCTCCCATGGTCCGGAGCTTGGTTCTGGGAGGGTGGAGGAGGTTCTGATGTGGAGTGCGTGAGTTCCGGGTTGGGGAATGCATTTCGACCGGTGGAACTAGGGTCTAAATTTAGTTCAGGGGTAGATAATCTCCCCCCAGGCCCTGCTAGGGGGGTAGTACTTTTCAAAAAGCCCCAGAGCTTTTGGGTGGCAGGGCCTGCAATGCTGAACGTGTCTAATTGGTAGATTAACCGCAGTGTGTTTATTCCGCCTGTCGTCCACAATAACATCACACACATCTGTGATTCACTTGATTTCTCTTTCTTTCATTTGTTTTTATTTGTTCTATCTTTTTTGTATGTGTGTGTACTTTTCAAAAGAAGAAGCTTTGATTCACTTGATTTAACAGCTTGTAACAGAAGTCTTCTCTCAGCCCACCCCCAATGCATCTCTCCCGGTGTTACGGTTTTAAAAGTGACCCTGTAAACTGGAGACCTTCAGCTGAATGTAACAATGTTTGTGGAGCTTACACAGCTGTTGAAACACATAGGAAGTTTTAAGATTCAATATCCTCATCAGAAATTTAATGATCGTCTAAAAATGTTTATGAGGGATGCATCCGGTGGAAAGTTGGCAATTAACAGGGTCGCTTTTCAAACCAAAACACTGTCCGATCTCTGCTACGGCTTTTTGAGTTCAAAAGGATTTTAAAGCCGTGTTGAAACGTCTTTGCTACTCGCGCTTATCACCTCTCGTGTTGATTCAGTGAATCCATCTGTGATGAGAAATAGCACCATCTAAAACACCTGCCGGTCCTTCTTCTTCTGTGGTGTCATCTGTGAAGAATGGCATTCGTCTTTGTTTGTTATTCGCCAAGCGGTCGAAACGCAGACAACAATGGGGGGCACAGAACCTTTTAGTTAAGCGTAAAGTAGTTCTGGGGGCTAAAAGACCCTGGAACTCATGGTCGAAATGCATCTATACAGGAGAATAAGAGAGGGAGAGCGATGGTAGTGATCTGAAGAGTAGTAGTAGTAGTAGTAGAGTCTAGCACATCCGTATCGTAACCGAAATTTTGAAGTATTTCTTTTCTTCTTTTTTTTTTTTGAGTTATACATTTGGGCGTTTTTGCCTTTAATGGACAGGATAGTCAAAGAGAGACAGGAAATGGGGGGAGTAGAGAGTGGGGAAAGACATGCAGTAAATGGTGGAGGCTGGAATCGAACCTGTGACCTCTGCAAAGAGGGCTAAATTATCTGTATATGGGGCGTGCGTTTGGACAGCTAGGCCAACAGCGCCCCAAATAAAGTATTTCTGATTGTGATCAGCTTGAGTCTGGAACGTCCACAGCAGGAGGACGTCTACTGATGTCTTGTTCTTTTTCCCTTCTCTCCCTCCATACTTCCACCTTTCCCATCCATCTTTTCACTTCCCTGTCCCGTCTATCACTTCCTTGCGAGTGTGCACATCTCCAGTTAACGAATCCTCTAAAAAGAGTGCAGACAGTAGCCTGAAATGGATGGCGACAATTAGGGATGTACACAATTAATCGATTATCGATTCATTGATTGTTAAGACATTACTCGAAACATACATTTTTGTTTTCAATTTTCTGTAACGTGGAATGGACATCATGTGGTCTCATATTACACTCAGCTATCAGGGAGGTGTTTTAAGTTTAAAGCATGTTTCGATGTGAATCAGCTGTTAAAGGTGTTGTGCACAGCGGAGATGCTCAGCTGGCGGCTGTGCATCAGGTCTCCGCTTTTTAAAGAGGATCAATACACAACTGCTGCCAACAACAACATGGACATGAAGGTTGACAACTTCAAACAGGACATTTTCCCACCTTTTGGATACAAAGCCAACAGGCTGTTGGGAATTGCTAATACGCCATGTTTGCAGACCAGCAACATCAGAGCCGTCTGGGCTTTTCTGCCGCTGGACTGATTAGGTCAAAAACTCTGTCTCCCCCATTCATTTGAATGCAGCATAAAAAAATAAATACACGTGGTACGAATGTTTCTCATATCCGTATGCTGTGGTGATATGTAGTTATTATTTGACTGTTTTGTGTTCAAGGCCTCTTTTTTCTGAAATATTCTTTTTCGTTAGTTATTAGAGTTCAAAAAACTGGGTTTTACTTCCGGGTTTGCTTTGATTGACAGCTGCCGTAGAGGGAAACTCCATAGGATCTTGTGACGCTACGCTGTAGGGCGGAGCTTGTTACCATGCCGACAGAAACTCACTGGCTTCGCAGACTCTGGCTGCACAATGGCTGTGCCCTGGAGCAGGGAAGAGGCGGAGCAACACTGTCCATTTTTATTTACAGTCTATAATAATGACCAGGTTGCGCTCCCGGCTGACACCTGACGGCGTACACATGTTTATTTCTCTCAATAAGAATGAGTAGACAGAAAGCTGGACACTGAGTCTGAAGTACTTTTCTGTTCATATTATGAGCCTTCACTTTATAAGACTGTCAGCGGAGAATATTTTTATGAGCCTGATCGTTGACAATCAATGTTAAAATGTACCCGTATTCAAAACCGTCAGTTATATGCATTTTGTTGCTGTAGAAAATATAATTTTAGTGGAAAAAACGTATTTGGAATTGTTTTTCACATAAGAATAATACTGTTTTTTTTTATTGATTAATCGATAATTGATCGTTAACATTTCCAAAAAATCGATCACAGAACATACTTAAAATGTGCATCCCTAGCGACAATGCTTCCCTTTGCATATGCACTTGAGTGTGACACTGAGTGAACTCGGTATGTGTGTGTGTGATTGCACAGTGCTAATATTTGCCTTCTATCAGTCTTTACTGTAGTCAGTGTACCATGGCACCTGTTTGAACTAATTAACTGAGTTGACTGAGGTGATTAGATCTATATTCTCATACCAATATAACTAATCCTGAGGAGTAATGGACTGTCACTCTGAGCCTGCAGCCATTTCAATACATTAACATCAGACTTTCTCATTCTCTTCCCCACCCCCTCTCACTCCTCCGACATTTTCATCATTTTCTTCTTCTTTTAGTTTGTTTAGTTTAATGAAGCGATAATTCTAATAAATAGACTGCTGATACACATTTACAAAAGCCTTCAGGGAACTTAGTAGAAGTTAAATCAATGTAACATACACATGAAACACTTTAAAAGTAACATCATTCTCATGCTACTCTCTTGCTTTCTTTTTCAATCAATCATCAATCAGACTTTATTTATAAAGCGCTTTTCATACATTGACATTGTAACACAAAGTGCTGTACAAGAAAAACAACTTAAAATAGAATAAATTAAGAAAAAGGTCCCAGCCCCAGCCCCGACTCCAAACCCACCCAACAATCCTAAGGTTAACAACACAATGTGCAACAATAGTAATAAAAACAATAAAATTAAAATTAATAAATAAAAAATCTAAATTATTTGCTGAGCGAACTGAGGAAACGCTCTGATGATATTTTAATGAGGAAACACTGGAGGTAAAATGAGATGTTAAAACTCAAAACAGGAAATTAAAATTACCAAAGTAAAATACATATCTAAGATAATAAAAGACTAAAATATTAAACCATTAAAAGAAAATAAGATGTGAGACTTAAGATAAATAAATAAGTAAATAAATAAAGTAGAATAAAAGTGACTAAATTTGAAATAGATAATAAATAAATAAATAAATAAATAAATAGATAAAACTATTAAGAATAAAAATGAAACTTAGTTAAAAGTAAGAGGTCTTGAGTTTGCCTTTAAAAATACCTATGCTCTGGGCAGCCCTCAGATCCTCAGGATTTGGTACAATTAAAAGTCCGCTACCTGAAGACCTGAGGGCTCTCACTGGCTCATATGATAGAAGCAAATCTGATAAATAAGAAGGGCCAAGACCATTAAGAGATTTAAAAACCAATAAAATAATCTTAAAATCTATTCTAAAAGATACTGGAAGCCAATGCAGAAACTTTTTTTTGCTCCTTCTCTTTTCTTTTTTGATGAATTCAAGTTGAAAAGAAGTGCCACTTTGCTTCTCGGAGTGACGTTTTCAGATTTATGGATTATCACCCGCATGAGCAGGCTGGCTGTGGAGAGTGATGAGAGCGATAGATAATGTTCACAACGCAAAAGTGCTCTTCACATCCTCCCAGCAGGCTAAAGCTCAGGCTGAGACCAATAATCCTTAAGTCAAACGAAAAGTCACTCCCTTCCATCTGTGCCTGCGTTCACTTTTCCCCCTCAACAGTCTGGAAGCTGGGGAAGGCAGTGAGAGTCAGTCGGATAGAGATTGCTTTCATACTATTGATTTGGGCATTTCTTATCCCACTAGAGAGGTGAACTATTTGCAATCAGGACTGAGAGTGTGGGTTGTGTTGGGCTGTCATTCATGGTCAAAATGACTCTTCTATTAAATATGCTTATTTTTTACCCCAACAGAGGATGAGGCTTCAGATGGGGCAATTTGTCAATCCAAATATAGCCATGCCCCAAAGTATACCCTACTATAGGGTGTGTTTTTCTAGATATGTGCCCATAATTAAAAAAAAGTCTTATCAAGAGTGGAATAAAGTGGTTAGGACGAGGGATGTACACGATTTGGTCGATTTAATGGTTCACCTATTGCTTGTCAGCACCAGAATTACTGACTGGTTGAACAATTATTAATATTAGTAATGTATGCCCACCGTGCCTGTCATGTGTTGTGTCTCAGCTGTAGAGCCACTAGCCAGGACTGTAGCTCCAGGTAAGCTGTATTGCTCTACTACCCAGATGTGAACAAGCATAGATGACGGATGGCGTCTTGTAGCACGGCGCAATTTGGCAATTTAATCTAGAAAATGGAGATAAAGTTAAATGTAGGCTGAACTGCCATATAACCACATATTACCATGTTTGTATCCTATGAAGTTGCCTCTTGGCTATTTCAAGAATGCAGGTTTAAAGTTGCATTTTGGGGTAATTTTTGCCTTTAATGGATAGGACGGCTGAAGAGAGACAGGAAATATGGGGAGCAGAGAGTGTGGAAGGACATGCAGCAAATGGTCAAAGCTGGAATCGAACCTACAACCTCTGCGACGAGGGCTAAAGCCTCTGCATTCTGGGGCTTGCACTCAGACCGCTAGTCCAACGGCACTCCAGAATGCTGGTTTAAGATCATTTAGCACTGGATTTACTTTTTAAACGTGAATTATTTTTTCTGTTTTCTTTTAATATATATATATGATTAATAAATTAGTGAAATCAAACAAATTGGCATGACCATGGGATTTGAAAGCTGCTGGCAACTACCAGACAGGGATGGTGAGTCTCAACATAAGGCATCATTTCCTAGCCCAGCTCTGTGTTTGATCATTTTCACTTTCCTTTTGTTCAAGTCCTTCACAGTCGAGTCCCAAAAGTGATGCACCTGATCACCTCTTTACGACTATACCAGCAGGAGTACATGCTATAAATGATAACTTTAGAAGTCCTAGAACATGTTGCAGTATTTAGCTTAGTAAAACTGACTTGAAAAGAAAAAGACATTAAACACATTTTTCTTGATTATACTGACCCACAGCCCCTTATGTCTGACCCTGTTGTCCTTCTCTGTCCCCCAAACATCTCCCCCTTCCTCCCCTTCCATACTCTCCCGGTCTTATGGGCGTGAATCGAGGCGTCTTGTTCCAGTCTGTTGCTCGTTCCTTATCATGCCTCAGACCAAACAGCACAGAAACACAGAGTCTGACAGAGTAATCAGGCAGCGACAACACAACCCAGCCAGAGTTTTTAGCCTTCTGTTTGCCTGCTTGAAACAAATGAAGCCGGCAGGGGCACTGGCTTACATCGGGGGACAGCTTGTCGCAGATAATGCTCTCATTTGGAGGGAAATTGACCCTGGGCGCTGAATCTGCAACAAGATAAGTTAGTCTTGCTAGAATGCGTGTAGGATTTTTATTGGAACAAGAGAGGGAGTGTGAGATGGGAAAAAGAGGGAGGAAAATGGCATTATGGCCGAGTCTCAAAAAGTGCAAGAGGAAGATAGTGTGCCCATGTTGACATGACGGCAACAAATAACTTACAATGTAATTGCTGGTTACACAGTGCATTGTGATGATAGAGCAATGCTTTTATTCCAAGAAAATTCAAGAAACGTACTTTCTGTATTGCAATGGTATCATAAACCTTGTAGCTTTGGCAATGGCTTAATAGTAATCCATTACATTATGTGCATTCACATGGCCCTTTGCTCTTCGGTATCGCTGATTATGTTTAAAAGGTTGGGCCAATTAAACGGGCCGCTTAGTATCATTTTGAAATAACCAGCCGATGCCTGTGCTCATAAGGCACATTAAGAAAATAGATTAACAAAGTCTGCAGACACTGCAAGCAGCCTTGTTAGTGTGGCCACTGTCAAGTAAGGGATGATGTATGTTTAGCAGGTAGTTATGGGAAATAGAATCCCGACAGGTTGACACAAGACCCTGACGCAAACAAGTTGGTAAAAATCATTGATAAAAATATAATTTTATTGATTTAAATAATTTATGTATACAGTTTTCAAAGAAAAGTCCCAGTGATTTGAATACAGTTAGCGTACCATGGTGATGAATTCTTATCTGCCTGTTGTGGGTGTAACTTGAAACTGTCCTCATTCAGCTCTCCTTCTTCCCTGAGCTCTGTGGTTCACACGCCTTTAAAAATAAACAAGACAAAGTCACAACTTTTAATACTGCTGCTATCATCACCCTCGCTCATGACTTAGGTTTGTTCTTAGCAATCGGTTACTCAAAGTTTCTCTCACCTGCCCCGCTCGTTGCTAGGAATGCTGGACAGGATCCAAGATGCAAATATCCATGTTGTTTATTCAGCCCCATAAGCATGCTAACCAAAACTAACGTTTTAGCCGCATTGTTTTGATGCTAACGGAAACTAACAGTTTTACCTCACCTTACAGTCTATGTCAACAAGCAGAAGCAAAATGTGCTGGAACTCTTTACCAGGGATTTATTTGACGCCATGTACGATCAGTTTGTCTCTGGTGTTGCTCATATTAGTGAAAGTTAACCACCTTCGTTAAGGGGTTGTCAAGGGGTTTTGACCAATCAGAATCAAGCATCTTACACAACCAGAAGATCAGTAAGAAAGTCCGCTAATAAGAATGTATATTAGATTGTAAGTGCATCGAATAATGGAGGTTATATATAATTAAATTATTTTACTTGGTCAAATGCAAAAAGAACAACGTGATATCAGCATTATCCTAATCCCCGGCATCAGATGTTGAAAAACCAATATAGGTCGACCACTAGTATTTTAGGTGCTACTCTGAATCACCAAGAGAAACTGTAGTATGGAGACAAGACAAGAAAGGGTACTAGCAGCTGGGAAGAAGTCCCAGTATGCTGGAAAAGTTCCAGTGGTGGTCGTGTTGTTGCACTCGTTGTGAAACCCAAACAAAAAAGCCAGAAAAGATTGACTTCTGAAAGTCCTCTGTCTGTTTCACTTGAGAGCACCAAATACTGATGTCACAGTGACCACACCCTGAGTAAACTTTTACAGGACTGCGAAAAAGGTGAGAACTTCAACCACTGGAGGTCAGGGAAAGCTCAAGTTTCAGCTGCTGTTGGGTTTTCTTCTCAAGAGCAAACTTCAAGTGAGACTTTAAAACCAGCACAAGAATTCAAACCATCACATGAGCTTATATCAAGTGAATAAATGTCAGAAAAGTGAGTTAAATGTATGACACAACTGTAACGCCATATATTCTCCAAAAAAAAGGACTTTAATTCTGTAAGATGCAACACATGGTCCTCCAAGAACTTAAACACGACATACGTCCATTTAAAGGCAGCCCAGTTTCCTGCTGTTAAGCAGAGTTCAAACTCAAATTATCCTTAAGGAACTGTGACACTATTTTAATATTTATTTGGTCATGTAATGAAAAACCTTACAGTTTCATCTGTCACGTCTCTGTTTCTGTGTACATATGCATGCAAATATGCTCACAAGTGACTCCATGATATTTAACTAGTGTGTCACTGAGTTGTGTATGTTTGACTGTGTTCACATGTAGATAAGTCAGCCAGCCTGTACGTCATATTTAACTAGCAGACAGGATGTATTCAGGGGTGTTTGGTTTAGCAGATGGGGCGTGCCTGCAGGGTCCTCCAGGGCTCAGACCTCAGCGATCCCATTACACCAGAGCCGCCAGGACAGACCAGAATGTAAAAACCTCCAGTGTGCTGGTGAAACCTTCCATATCCAGCAGGAGAACAAATGCAATCATCCCTTTTGTGCCCTTCTTGAAATGCCTCAACAGGCCTCAGTTCAGATTCTAGTCATAAAGGATATTCTTTCAGAAGACTTCAATGTGAATAATAAAGCTGTAGAAACTAAAGTGACAACTGGAGACACCAGTGGAAAACTGTTAGTAATTTTGTATTCAAGCAGAACAGATCAGACTGATACCAATACTGAACAGTCACATCCCTTTGGACTGTGCATATGGAGGGAAAATGTCACCTGTAAGAAATAAACCTGCAAAAAATATATATTTTATATACATATTTGTTTTAATTTTTAGATTTTTTTCTGTTTCAGAGTGTACTTTAAATAACCTGAGAGTAAGTAAGGGGTTATGTAAAGTTAGCCTGTGGTTATGTGAAATAGAATCCCAACAATGTTAAACAAGACCCTGACGCTTATCTCACCCTGAAGGGCTTGTATTCTGCTTAACCACCGGCTGACTTTACATCATCCTGCTTATTACCTAGCTACTAACTATATACAAACATGTTGACTGAGTATTGATCTAAAGATGATTTTATTGATGAAACAATTATTTGAGTATACAGCTAAAAAAATTAGTCCCTCAGTTTCAATGGTTGATAATGCTTTCTTAGCAGCAGTAAGTATTCTTATCAGCCCACTTAAAGGCCAAATTAACATCAGACATGGTGAAGTCTGAACATTAACGTACTTTACTGTTAAAAATCACATTTAACTTGACATTTATCACAAATAAGTCTGAACATTATCATTGCTCTGTTGGCATAAGATCTCTTCTCCATCTTTTTTTCTGTTGGCATTTTCTTCTCACTCAACAGTCCTGTAACACTTCCAGAGCCCACACCTTGTTGCAGTTTGTGGTTGCTTTTCATGTCAGTTTTCTCCAATTGGGTCGACGTCTCTTTTTCCGCATTCTCTTTGTTTTGACACACCAAGTACATTTTTTGCCCTGTTTTCCCACCTCTCGTCTTCGTATCTCTTCCGGTGACTGGTCAGCTGTTATCTGCCAATCTAAAGTTTTGTTATCTCCAAATAAATTGAGCATAATATAAAAAATTCCCTCCATGTTGTATAGCAATACTATCAGAAGCTTATGCAGGGTTCCCACTCTTTTCCAGAGATCATTTTCCAGGACATTTCAAGGACATTTTCAGTGATGATCAAGCTGGTATGACAGTCTAAATTTAGTTCCTAATTTAGTTCCTAAATAGTCTAATATGTTCCTCTGAGTGGAAGTCTACGCTGAAGACATGCAGTCTATGGCTATCCATGAAATCATCTCTTACCTGCTTAAAAATTATGCCAAATTGATTATAGAACAATGCAACCGCAGATGGACAGCACTTCATTAGTGCAACCAAGTAACAATGATGGGCAACTCTCATCTCAGCTTTCTCTTTTCTCAAAAAATATAAAATTAGCTAAGTAAAAAACAAAAGAGCCAGCAAAGGAATCTGGAAGCTTCCTTACTGAAATAGATAAACAATAATAATAATTATCAGAGGATCAGTGCATAAGTTGACCTAGATAGATCTGAATGACAAAAATGGCCACAAATGTTGAATGGGGATGTGTTTTTTTAGCCTTGTTAAATCGCATGCAGTCATGTTGGAATATTTTTCCAGGACAATCTGTGATTTTCCAGGACATTTAACTTTTTCTCCCATTTTCCAGGTGTTTTCCAGTACTGGAAAACTGGTCAACTGTTTTCCAGGTTTTCCAGTTTTTCCAGGATGCGTGGGAACCCTTCTTATGTTTTTGTCACATTGTCAACAGGAAGAAGTGAAGTCATAAAAAGAGTACTAGATGTGCTGTAACTCCTTTCTGTGGATTGATATCACCAAGTTGTCTCAAGCGTTATTGCTGCTATTCTGAATCAATAACCCTTGTCGTGTAATTTTGACCAATCAGAATCAAGTATTTAACACAGCTGAGTGATTAGTAAAGAAGCTGGGTAATAAGATGGGTTAAGTTTGGTTGGCCTGAGGGTTGCAGATTGTAACCAACTAAAATCCCATTACAGTAACCTTCCTAAGCATGAAAGAGATCCTAAGTTGCCACACAAGTTTCCAAGAATGAGAAATGAACTCCTTGGAGTCAGCGTTTATGACATGACATTCAGCCCACTGTGGAAATGTCCCAAAACGGCTAACTCTGTGGAAGAACACCGGCTTCCTCTGTTGCTTATTCTAAGGTTATGAAAACAGCTCTTATTTTAGATGTTAGTGCAGTTATCTATACTTTTAAAAACTATTACGCTTCCTCTCATAGAGCCCCCTTAATCTTACAGGTTCCTCCTTGAAGTCATGCCTGAAAAGTTTGGAGAATAATTGATCAGGAGCCGGTCCCTCTATCAAGACGCCCTCGCTTTTTAAACCTGCTGAAATATGCACCTTTAAAATCTGAATTATAGAAACTAAAGTACTTATCCTAAAATGCAAAGGCTATAAAGTAAAGAAATAAAACTTTATTGAATCTATCTATCAGTGGAAGATGATTGAAACACACCTTTACCTTCTCATAGTTAATTACAGCTCTGTAATCCCTGCTTTAATGAAACAGTCCTCCTGTGCCTGGCTACCAAGCAGCACTAAGAAGAGCACAGAGTGATGAGGAGGTAGAGAAAAAGCGACTACAGCACAAGATCTGTGCATCAAGAGCAGAGATCACTCAGAAAGCAACAGCAACAGATAAACTGATACAAGGCTAAAATAAGATAGAAGAATGTGATAGGAAATACTTGAAAAATGAAATAAAATCAACTGAAATAGAGTAAAATTAATTAAATAAAATCAAATAAATACCAGAAAAATTAAATCAAATAATTAAAAAGAAGAAGATAGAATTGAAATAAAATAAATAACAAATGATGCTAAAACAACGGTCATAAAAGTAATTTAGTTAATAATGCCGTCCAGGGCCAAAAGGAAATTACTCCAAGTTAAAAGCCAGATTGAAAAGGTAAGTCTTAAGTTTACTTTTAAAAACACCCACAGAGCTCGCCGTTTTAATGTCCAGGGCCAGATAGTTCCACAGCTTTGGTGCATAAAAAGTAAAGACTTTGGGCAGCTGTGGCTCAGTGGGTAGAGTCGGTCGTCTATCAATTGGAAGGTTGGTGGTTTGATCCCAGCTCCTGCAGTCACATGCTGAGGTGTCCTTGAGCAAGACACTAAACCCTGCTACTGCTGTTGTTTAGTGGTGTGTGAATGAGATTAGATAAGTCTATGGTCCCTACTAAATAGCAGCCCCTACCATCAGTGAGTGAATATGGTGTGAATGGGTCAATGTGATGAATAGTGTTGAAGCGCTTTGAATGGTCAGAAAGACTGGAAAAAGCGCTTTACAAGTCCATTTACCATATATCATTGCCCACTCCAGGTTGGAGGAGAGTCTTTACCCCAAGCGGAGGAGTTTAAATATCTTGGGGTCTTGTTCACGAGTGAGGGGAAGAGGGAGCAGGATTGACAGACGGATCGGGGTACCGGTCCGTTGTGGTGAAGAAAGATATGAGCCAGAAGGCAAAGCTCTTGATTTACCGGTCAATCTACGTTTCAACCCTCACCTATGGTCACGAGCTGTGGGTAGTGACCAAAGAACAAAATTGTGAATACAAGCAGCCGAAATGAACTTTCTCCGCAGGGTGGCTGGGCTCAGCCTTAGAGATAGGGCCAGGAGCCCAGACATACGGGAGAGGCTCAGAGTAGAGCCGCTGCTCCTCTGGATCGAGAGGAGCCAGATGAGGTGGTTCAGGCATCTAGTCAGGACGTCTCCCTGGGGAGGTGTTTCGGGCATGTCCGTCTGGGAGGAGGCCACTGAGAGACCCAGGACAAGCTGGCAAGATTATATCTCTGAGCTTGCCTGGGAACGCCTCAGTATCCTCCCAGAAGAGCTGGTGGAGTGGCCGGGGAGAGGAGTGTCTGGGCTTCCCTGCTGAGACTGCTTCCCCCGCGACCCACACCCGGATAAGTGGAGGAAGATGGATGGATGGATGACATTGATTTGGGAATTTTATGGCTGAAGTATTTGCGAACGAGCTCCTTATGTTTGCATTAGACTCAGTTGCTGAGGAAACATCACATAAATGTGTGTAAGGTGTTATGCAGCAGAGATGGAAGACAGGAAGAATATAAAGAACAGACAAAGGAAGTGAAATCTGATGTAAGAAGAGACCTTTGGTGATTGAAAGAAGTTTCCATTTCTATGTCATTTCAGAGTACATCAGTGAGAAGAGAGGACAGGGTTTTAATTTGAATCCTTTTTCAAGTCATTGTAATAAAATAGATTTTGTATTTTCCATCTGCATAAGTTTTAATTCAAACTTTTAAGAAGTACATCGTCAAAACTTTCCCAAACGAGTGGACCTTACCTTCTGGGCAGACATCAAAAGAAACTGTAATATAATCTTGTTCTAAGAGAGAGAGGGAGAGAGAAGGACGTGAAATCAAGGTGATTATTTCGTCTTGAACAAGAGGGTGTGTGATTGTATTGAGCTGCCTTCAGGGACTTTGATTAACCAGCAATTTCAACATTTTGGGGGATTGTGATCATTACCTTTTTTTCCATCGTCTCACAGTGAAAGAGAGTCAAGTCAAGATTTTGGTTTCGTAAGTGGTTTGGAGTTTCAGCTTACGTTCCCTGGATAAAAGTGACTCAGTGGAAAAACACAGCCTTTGTGTCACTTCTACAAATATTAGTGAAAGCGCAAATAACCAGCAAGCAAACAGGTAACAAGTTAGACTGTAAACATTGAAGAATTAGCTTGAGAAGAGGATCAAAACTGTTATAGCTTCAAGTGATAGTTAACAATAGCGTTGCGTTCAAACAGAGCAGGAAAGAGTTCATTTGCACTGCTGATGAACACGTTGAACCTGAACTTTTCAAAAGTACAATGTGGACTGATGAAAGAAAAGCATGAGTAGAAATCCAATTAGGACGTAGAATACCTTCTTATACTGTTTGCAGCATATATTTAACAACCTATAATTTACCTTCATATAGCAATCACTTTGTCTAATTATACCTTTATTTCTAAAGAGTCAAGGTAGTAATTACGGGAGTTGCCACTGAGTGTAATTAAAGAGCCTGATATGCATCTGTCAATTTTCCGAGTGGTTCTGCAATCACCTGCTCACTACTTTTAAACATTTCTAAATCCAGTATCTCTTCTGTTTAAACCCAGTGTGCAGAAACAAAACTCCAAAGTGATGTCTCACCAAGTAGCTAACTAGTTCTCTTCTCACTCCATAGGGAGACAGAGCGACGTGCAGCAGGATTAATACATGAAACGATAAGAATCAGCACACAGCATTAGGCTCTTTTGTTGCTGTTAATCACTGGGTACGTGTGTGGGCGACTGTATGTGTCTCTAAGTTGTGTGTGTGGCCTCTGGATAATGATGACGCTATCATTTTCTCTTCATCAGAGCTGGAACGTGAGAGATTTTGAAGGAGACGAGGATGAGGAAATGGAAAAACAACGAAACAGAACAAAATGAATCCTGAAGAAGATGAGGCGGAAAGGGAAGAGGGACTGCGTTGTCCTATGGGAGGTGAGTTTTTTATCAGTGCTTTGACAAATTCATCTGTGACAAGAGTGATTCTGCTTGATGTCACTTCATGAAATACAAATCATGACATACACAGATTTTAACGCCACATCAGATCAGAGCAATGACCAGATTACTGCCACTTAAGGCATGGCCCCATGGACTGTGCGTGGTTGCAAATGGGCAGCATTTAATGCTTTACCATAACCGACCAATGGGTGGCCAGATCAGTAACAACAGGTGTTATTATGATGGTAAAAAGTTGCGCTGTGAATGTTTGGATCATAGATTTCATTGATAACTAAATCAGTTGGAGTGTTCCTTTTTCTTGCTCTATCTTTTCTTCAGTTTATCTCTCTGCCCACCTGCAAGGCTTGCATGTTAATACCTTTCTTTCTCCTCTATGATGTGATTTCATGACAGTCAGAGAAAGTAAAAGCGTCTCCGTGCTTATATTCACTCCTAAAATCCCAGCTCGACAAGGAGTGTCTCTCCTACCGGGCTGCTGACAGAGCTGTCAGCTGTGTAGTCGATCACAACGGATGGCAGTAGCGGAGGTTGAAATGTTAGTGCAGATTGTTTAAAAAAACTCATGAACTCATCACTGGCACAGAGAGCGTCAGAGCAGCCAACAGCCTGGAGCTGCACAACCTTGGACACACCGTCCACCGCCACACTGGCCTCGTTTTCTACCAACCTTTTCCACCTAAGTCCCAGTTGGTTATGTGGTCAGTTTGAAACTGGCTTGTGAGGTTACAGTTTGCTAGCACCCGAAATGACCTATGATGAGCTCAGAGCCCCTACCAGACGTGGCAGAATCAGGTTAGGTGATTACAGGAGTATCCGTGACCCGATATTCAATGATTAGTTCAACTCTAAAGTTTCCTCACTATCATTTTTAATTTGTTGACTTTTGGATGTGCAACATTGACCAACTGAAACCCATTTGCTTTAGACACCCAAACTACTCAGTTATATTAAGTAAAACATAGTGTGTTATTAAATAAGCAGTGAGACATGTAATCCTGGGAGGGAACTGATGTTACCTGACATCAGGAGAAGTCCAGGGCTTTAAGAAGGCATCAAAACATTAGGCTTGAGGGACAGTATCCAGAGATTGGGTCAAAGCTTCACATTCATGTGGTCCAGTCAGTGGCCAAGCTGCTGTATTTGATGACTGGAATGAGAACAGGCTGGTGTTGAGGCCTGTGACACATCAGCAAAGCCCTGGTGCCAAAACTAGCTTCCCTGGTGAGACTTTTGTAAGCTACACAAAGTGACTAATGTCACTGAGATGTCATTTTTAGTCAGACTACTGTAAATTTTCACGTGGTATTTTTTTCTTGTAAACAAAATGTCTGTTTGTATTCAGTCCGTAGTCTCTCTTTGATGTCATACAGGTGTGTTCAATGACTCCCTCACAAAAAAATTGCAGAAATGATTTCCTTTAAAAGTTGTCATCATCCATTGTTTGCTCCCATTATGTTCACACACCTGCAAGTCTGTCATCCGTGCCTTAATGGGCACTCAAGCCATCAGGACCTTTCTTTTTCATCTCAAAAATTGTCCAAGTTAGTGATTTCCACCAAGTGGCAACTTCCAGTCTTAAAATACGAAGCCCATGCGGAAGTGCTAAAAGCTCTAGCATACCTATTCAAAAAAGAAGATCTCTACAGCAGAAATAAACATGTTTACAGCCTGGTTCAAAAAACAATTTAGGTCTGGATAGCTCATTTCTCTATCAGCACACACTGTACTAGAGGTGTGAAAAAATATTGATACAGCAATACATCGAGATACTTTGACCTCCAATATGATGTCGATATTTCAACTCTAATATTGATATTTTTGTAATAATAAAAATTCACATTTTAGCCAAGTTGGAAGTAAAATACAACTTCAGTATTTCAAAAACAATAAAGTGGAAAAGTTGTTTTCAATCAAATAGTTTTGACTTAATTTGTCCTTTCAATTTTGAGTAATGTGTGATTTACATATACACCATCACAATTTTTTCTTAGTTTACTATTTAGAATATCACAATATGCCACAATATTGTGGTATATCGTGGCATATTGTGATACTATCGTATTGTGACCTGAGTATAGTGATGCGTATCGTATCGTGAGGTTCTTGGCTACTCACCCCTACACTGTATGGGGGTGAATCTATATCTCGTTACTTTTGAAGATATTAAACCTACAAGTTTTGCACAAATAAAGGCAGAGCTGACTTCATTGACAGGCGGGCACCTTGTAGCTGTTTGTGGAAAAGGCTAAAGGCCCGCCTCTTTACCTCACAGTAGCTCGGACAATGTTAGGTTGTGTTTCCATTATGGCTCCCACCGACGATTGGCTTCAGGACAGTTCTTCAGAAACAGATGGGTGAAGTCATGGATAGCACATTCATTTTTTAAACAGTCTATGATTACTACACACAAGTCTGAATGTTTTAAGTGGCACATTATGTATCACCATATTCCTGTTCAGGGAAAAAAACGACCTGTTACAAACTTTACAGTCAGGTGTGTGTGTGTTTTTGCCTTCAAGTAGGGTTGAAGTCAGAGAAGATTAAACCTGATGAGGACAATTTTGAACATTCAAGGCAGCATCTACCATGATCAGATAAACTCCAGGAGAGATTTAAAAGGGGCAATGAGATGATGATTGAAACGCGGGGTATGAGGAGACGGAGATGACAGCTTTCAGGCGTACTGTGGCCTCAGAGACACCTGCTGCTGCTGCTGCTGCTGCTGCTGCTGCTGCTACTGAATCTGTGATAACTTTTTTAACTGCAGAGATAACTTTACACAGGCCCCCTTTTGTCAACCTTCAGGGAAATACATCTGCAGCTGGGGGGAGGGGCGGGAGTGAAATGATGGAGAGGAGGGATGGAGATAGCATGAGAAGGATTCACTTGATACCTCCTCTCTCTTTGTGGGACCCTGAGGCGTTTTTATCACACCTCTAAGAGGTGTGGCAGCACCCCAAGACACTTTCCCCTAGACTGCTGCCTGTCTCATCCATTCAATCTTCATCCTTTCTGGTTTAAATAAAGTTTGTCTTGTTAGATACTTTGTCACCCTCTGTGCCGTCTTCTGTCTGTGAGACTAGCACTTTGTGTTTTTGCTGCTTCTTTCTGGAAAACAAGGTTCCAATATGTGCCGGTATGATTTTATTTTCTCAGGGCAGATATGATAGAGTCCTTCGTGTGAGAGAGTGAGCTTTGAGAGAGTAGTTATAACTGCAAATCCTTGTCATTTCAATCAAACCCAATAAATAATATATAGACCTTCTCTGTGTAATCAGCATGAGTTCAAAAAGCCCACATTGGTTAATTTCTACATTCATGTACAGGATCAGCCATAAGATTTTGAACAGCTGCTAAATCAGGGCCAAAAAAGCCGATACATGACAGGACATGGACTCCTCTCGACCTTTAAAGGTGTGCTCTTGTATCTGGCACTGGGACATTAGCAGTAGATCCTGTAAGTTGTGGGGTAGGGCCTCCATTGATTTGACTTGGTTGCCCAGTACTGGACTGAGACTGAAATTGGATTGAGATTTTCAGGAAAAACTTAGTCAAGTCAACATATTGAACTCAACATCGAGTTCCTCCCATTGCTCTGTAGTTCTGTCCTGATGCTCATGTGCCCTCTATAGGTGCTTTTGGTGGTAGAGAGGGGTCAGCATTGGTACTGCGACTGGTCTTCCCCTGCAAAGCCCCAACAAACACAACAAACTGTAATGCACTGTTATCTGACACCCTTCTTTCAGAACCAGTATGGACTCTTTCAGCAGTTTGAGCTCCAGTAGATCTTCTGTAGGTTCCCATGGACCAGCCTTCGTTAACCACGTGCATCAATGAGCCTTGACTCTCCATGACCCTGTTACCTGTCTTTCGTTGGACTACTTTTGGTTGGTCATTGGGAACAGCCAAGGTACAGTGTTGTAGTTTCTGTGCTTTTTGCTCCTTGCTGCATCAACTGCACCAGGAGGGAAATTCTGTGCAAGACCAAGAGGCATCCGAACCAAGATCCATTTATTCACAGCCTGTATGTACCACTATCCATCTCACCACTATCATCTCTCTCTCTTAATCGCCCTCTATCACTCTTTCCAACCCCAACTCAGTCAAAGCAGATATCTATCTAACATGAGTCTGGTTCTGCTCGAGGTTTCTGCCTATTAAAGGAAGTTTGTCCTTGCTGCTGTAAATTGCTAAGTGCTACAAAGTGCTCTGCTCATAGTGGATTAAGATGAGATAAGACTGAGTCCTTTCTGTTAGATGGGACTGGATCTTATCCTGTCTTGATGTTGGGTCTTTAATATATTAATATAAAATAAGGTACGGTCTAGACCTGTTCTGTTTGTAAAGAGTCTTCAGAAAACATTTGTTGGGATTTGGCGCTTTATAAGATTGATTTATGGTTTGCTTCTTCTGATTTAATGGATCATTACAAAACCACTTAATTCATGTGTAGTTTTGCACTTAACAATAATCACAGTGTTGGTTCCGTGAGGCAGTCTTTAAGCTATTAAGTACTGAGAATAACACAGACCACTATCCAAATAAAGGAGGTACTGTTATGGAAATACAGTATTTACTTGATTATTTAATGTTTCAACTTAAGGAAGGTTACAGTCTCCTCATCATCTCAGGTTGCAAGATTTCTTATCTGGCATGGAGCCGTAGCTTAGGTGGATGTTGCACATGCCTCGAGTGGTAATATGAATCTGTGTCAATTGCACTTCAATCCAGTCTTTATGAAACTACTTCCCTAAACTTCTCTGTGTCACATGTGCCCGTTTAAAAAATATCTAACAAACAGGTTGATGGAACGCACCCAATGACACTTTTGCCTCAGGTGCAGAAACAAAACATCAATACTTTGGAACAAACCGTTTCAGACAAACATGGAGACCTTCAGACAGGCAACTTAGACATGCAAGACATCTCCAAAGCCCCTTACAGACAGGGTTAGGTGATGAATGGAAGTCAGATTGATTTTGGCATGGCCACACAATGTCCTCTGTGTATTGTGGCATTGAAAAGATCTGCTGCGTCCTGACATCTTTGATTCCTGTAGATCCGCCCTTGGCTCCGGAGCCGGCTTACAATCAGAGCGAGGGTAAGGAGTTGGCAGGCTGCTGGGAGAATGGAGAGGAGGAGGATGAGGAGAGGTGGAAGCAGAGGAAATAGAGGAGAACAGGGGGCAACATTGATAAAGGAATATTAACACCTAGACCAAAGTTTCATGCCTTTATGTTGTAGGAACAAGTGCCCATCAAGGAGGACGTGATAGTTTCTTTTAAGACTTTGCCAAATACAAGAAACCAGTGCATCATAAAATAATCTGTACCACATGTAGATTAATCTGCAGCTGGCAGTAATTCAAATGGTATTCACTGATAGTTCCTTTTTTGTTAAGGTTTACTTAAAACATAGCATCCCTCTGTCTTAGCTTCTAAATAATAACATACATGTTTATGTTGTTTTCATCCCTTAAGATTTTGATCTTTGGCAGAAAAAAAACCCCACCTGGTGCCTGAAGCCACAAACGGCGCAGGGGAACTTGAAACTACTGAGGGACTAAATAAGAAAATGCAGGTTTTGGTCTTTTCTAGGGATTTGTTAAAAATAAGGAAAACAAAAATAACACCAGCTCTATCCTTTAAGGCTTTTCCTTTTGGGACCTCAGGAGCTACAGTCTTATCTGTAACACTTTAGAAACTTGGGTGAATTTGTGCAGGAGAAAAAGTAAAATAAAACCCTCAGAGTAGTGGAGGACAGAAGCAGAGAAGAGGTAGAATTTAAATGGGATCATTAATTGTAATGAGGAGATGTAAGAACAGTTGGTGAAAGTGTGCTGGTTGTCTTGTCAGTGGACTGAATACGACTTAATGCTAAAGACTTCTTCCACTCTCCTGCAGCAGTCAAATAACTGCTCCTCCAGGGAACCAGAGCTGTTTGTTTCTCTGGACTCTACAAATAAAAGGTCTGTGGGAGGGAACAGTTTTGTCACTCACTGCTGAATAAAAGTAAAGAATACAAATCAAACATTTTGTTTTCCAGCCTGCTACTACCAATTACCATAGAGGAAAATGATTGAATGTACGCCTACTCATAATTACAACAAGCTTTTAGCTTTTAGACTGTGGAATAAGTCCAACTCAAGAAATTTCTAGGAATTCAGCAGCCAGAGTTTCACAGTGTTATATTCATAAAGTCTGATGCTGATGTATTTTGACCTCTGACTTGATAGAGCCTGTTATACAAGCAGTAACCTCTAATGCTGAAAAATGAAATCAGTGTGGAAGTGCTAAAAAGTGCAGTCCCTCCATTATCTACCTGAGGCTGTCTTAAGGAAGTCCAATTAACACCCATGTTCAAATGCTCATCCATACAGAAAGCTCTGAATAACCCTTTTATCTGTTTGCTCACACTGTACAGGGGGTGAATTTTTTATAACTCATTAGTTTTGACGATATTCAGATTTGCAGAATTAGGCATAGTTATAGGAATGGCGGACTTGACTAACAGGTGGGCAAGAGGGATGGGCAATCCCACATTTTTTATATTTGATACGATGCAGATACTTTTTGATGCAGTTTTGCAGATACGCTTCCCGCATGCAGGCCTGCTTGTCGTACCTAAAGTCTCTAAAAGTAGTATGGGAGGTAAAGCCTTCGGTTATCGAGCACATTTCCTTTGTGTTTGGGAGGAAGACACCCTCTCAACTTGTAATATTAGGCTTAAAACTTTCCTTTATGATGAAGCTTATAGTTACAGCTGGCTCAGGCTTGGACCAGCTCTTAGTTGTGCTGCTATAGGCCTAGACTACTGGGGAAACTGACACACTGGGAACCTACCTCCCCATCCCACCCCCAATCACTTATTTAAACTCTCCCTATCCCATTAAAGTTACTAACCACGAGTCCCTGAGCTCCCTTGTCTCGTAGGCTCCTCTGAGTCGCTGTCATAGACGGCCTGCTGCTGTGGACGGTCCAGACTGAAACTGAAACAGACTAAAAAAAGTGTGTTAAGGATGAAGTTAAAGGTTTTTGCTAACAGCTTGTTGTACTGTCACAAAATGGCCAACTCTTATGATACAACTTTAACGTAGGGGTCAACCGATGCTGGTTTTTCAGGGTTGATGCAGATACAGATTATTAGTAGTTCATGAGATCAAAAACTGATATCAGGAACGGATATGCATCTACAGAATAAATGCAACAATTCTGTCGAAAGTAGAATTTGGTTTGTTACAAACTCGAACACAAGACTTTATTCAAATGCCTTAGCAAATGTTTACTCAAAACTGACACTTGGTCCATCATCCTTTACTGTAGTTAACCAGTTATACTTCAGAAATCCTGATTATACTCCAATCAGAAAATGTTGTGGGCGGGACATGAGGTGAGACAGTGATGAATGAGAACAGACCCAGAGGGAAAGACTAACCTGCAGAGACAGATAATCAGCCAAATGCTGAATATCTACCCTGATAATCAGCTTCAGTAATTGCTTGATTTTTTTTTTAAAGCAGAGATATGGTGACATTACTTGTCTCATCTAAAAATGTCAAACTATTTCAATGAATAAAACAGAAAAAGCATGGCAAAGAAGTAAGACTGCAACAAACCAAACCTGTAACCTCTCAAACTCCTCTGTTGCACATAATTTGTTACCACCATATTCATTAGACACAACAAAACCTTCAAGTTTTGGTGCATCAACTTAAAAAGGGATAGTTACTTTTTACTGAAATTGACTTCAGTTCCAAAGACCACAGAATTTAGCCCATATTTTGAATTGAGGTAGATTTACATTTTGAGAGCTGGCCAACATGAAATTTTAAAAGAGGATAGGTTTTCACTGACTTCACAGCTGCAGAGCTCAGATGACCTTTCTCAGCATTTATCCTCCACATTACTACTCCTCTCCTCTTTCCCTTAGAACGACAGAAAATATGTAACCTGTCTCCTTTTCCCTCCGTGCACCATCAGTCTACTGACCAGCAGTGCGACTGCAGTTTTATGACACAGCAAAAGGAGCAGTGTTACCACTTTACCACTGATTACTCCCCTCCGTTCAATCACTTCTAAATCCCCAGAGCTCTGAACTCTAACTCCCACAGGACTCGTATTTAGTTTGAGCTGTAGAAAATAAATGAGGTCAGCCTGATCCCCTGATTATTGGTAGAAGTCCTGACATAAAAACATGTAATGTACAATGCCACTTGCAGTCCTGTGGGAAATTCAGTTTTGGAGAGGACAAAACAAAAGTGCACAGCTCCAAACCACACGAAACAGTCAACACAACGACAACCACTGCGGGAAAGTTGATCCAGGTAGATGGTAGAGTAGTCAGGGCTGGGCAATGGTACTATTGAACAGAAAAAATGTACTGCTAAAACACGCTGCTTTATGGACAAATTCCACCAGATCCATGTCCGATTCGTCTCCAATCCATCACTGGATCTGACAGGTTTAAACTCTAGTAAATGTGTTAACTTCCACTGGATCCGCTACTTTGCGTTTCGGCTCCATTTCTGATCCGGTAGGTTGGAGCACTCCAGATCAGATGTGCAAGACATCTATTTCTGCCAGATGCCAGATCTTAAGATCAATCTTAAGACAGCAGATCAAGAAGGACAGGAAGTCAAGCACCAAAACAAAATTAAAACATCTGGTTGATTATCAGAATAAAACACTGTGTTGTCGTCAGATCGTTTTTCACTTAAAGGGGCTATGAGGACTTTCCGTCGGGCGTTGTTTGCAGTGACACCTTTGGACTGAATCGGTAGCGTTTTTCTGGGATAAAGACTGAATTTCCCATGAGCACCCTCGCCCACTGTCGCAAAGACGTGCCTCTTACCAAGGCGTGCATTTGTTTTGGGAGCAACAGATGGAGAACGGATCATCTTTTTAACTCGACTTTTCTTCGTGCAAGACAACTTTCTGCAGGATACAAAGCGACGAGGTAAAGTATTAATCTGTATTTACGTAGCGTTATTGTCTGAAAAGTGACAACGAGTAAACCTTGTAAACTCCGTAGTTTAGTTTATAAAGTGTGAGCAGACTATCTGTGTAACGTTACTCGTCAAAGCCCGGTGCCTTAAGACGAGTCTGAATAATGTAAATATACACTTTTTAATTTTATAGTCCTCTTAGAGCAGTAAAGCATTCACACACCGGTATAAACATTATATCCCGTCCACAGTCATCTTACTCTGACCTTGCTCAGCCCTGGTTTAGCTGCTGTCTGTAACAATGCTTGACAGAAGACGCTTTAGCTCATAGCTCATAGCATAACATTATTATACCATAGTCGTATGTATCTGTTGTTATCTATGGTGGCACCTTATCATCGCAGAAATATATTACTATATTCGTTCGTATGATTGTATAGCTACATAGCAGGGCCAAAGCAAATAACTACTAGAGTAATTTTGAAGTAATAACCATTGTTTCTGTGAGAGTATCTTCATAGACCTCCTTTATGTACAGAGCTATTTGTATTATATGCAGATGTGCAATTTTACAGCCATTAGCATTTTTTTTTAATAACATTTACTTTCATTTCAAAAACTGAATTAGCTAACATGTATCTGCATTTATTTCACACTATCTCAAAGCAGGACCTCAGCACTGAAACAGAGGGGACAACACACTCCTCCTCCAGCTGGACTGAACCTGAGCTTTCAGCAGTGGACAGAGGAAAGGGAGAGGTGTCGGTGTCAGAAGAAGGGGGAGAGGTTCTGCATCAGGCCCATGCTGCATGGAACGACAGCTTTGCCGCTGATGAAGAGCCAGCCGTGAAACAAAGACAATATACATAAATAACATATCCAGACACTTAGGGCCACTGCACTGGGTTTATACTCTGCAGACTTGTATCAATTGTTTAAAAGCAAGAAAGGTAAAACAAGCATGTCATAGCTACCTCTTACACCTCAATAAAACACACTGACTTGCTTCTATAATACCAAGTACTCTATAGTTATATTGACAATGCAAATTACTTTTGACATATTTATTATTTTACTTTGAGCCAAGTGAATGCAAATAACGTTTGTTTTCTTTAAACAGTCTTGTGTTTTATTTTCAATATAAAATATTTTATTATATACAACATATACAGTTCTTCACATTATTTACATATCTGTTACACGGTGTATAATGATACAACTTTACACTTTTCATACAGGCAGGTCCTGTAAGAGTGAAAGAGAAGATATAGTGATGGTTCGCAGAGAAACAAAAGGAAGCTTAGATTGACTACATGTGTCACATTTTACTCTAAAAGTAAAATCTTTTATGATCAGCCATGCTGCTTTGTCAATATTTAGACTATGCTGCAGATATGAGATATAAAATATTTATTCTTGTTTGTCATGTAAGTGATGCAAGAAAAATATGCCTACATGTGTACAAACTTCTCTGTGTTGGGTGCATGCTTGTGCTAGTTCTGTTGTAGGTGGTGGAGGAATCCCAGGAAGATGTCCAAGTCTCCTTTGGTCATCAGGTCTTAGTGTTCTTGTTTTGGGAAGTCTCTTCCCACATTTCAACCGTCTTCCAAGTATTCCTTTCTGAAAATGAGGGATTGAAAGTTACATGGGAGACTACAGTTCTGCAGTCGTATGGCTTCTTCACTGTAGATGCTCCATGTTTTGGTCGTCTTGTTGTAGTAGCTTTTGTTCCCGTCACAATACAGAATTTATAATTCAACGTTAATGAATGATTTTTCCTCCCATGTTTTAAAAATTCCACACAGGTAAATAGCAAATATTTTAGTAATGTTGTGTTTATGAATGCATTTTGTACTGAAGGCAGAGACATGTCTAATAAGAAACTTTTAGTATTAATGCCATCACTCACATTGTTACTATCAGAGTCCCGGGCTGCAGGCCTGTGGTGCCCGAGGAGTGTGCGCCTCATACACTGGTGAGCTGAATGAAAAGCGTTTTGCAGCATACAAGAGGATGTGGTTCTGAATGGATTCCAAGTCTGGTGTTGTGCTGTAAAGGGACAGACAGTCCATCAGTCATTGCCATCATTTATATTAGTAAGATTTCTCAATTAATAATTTTGTCTTGAAATACATTTGTCTTACTGAAAGTTTGTAAACTTCTCCACATCCTTCAGCCAGCGTTTATCAGCGACGATGGATGCACGAGCCTGATGTGATGGAGAGCCTGTTTAAGACATAATGAAGAACATTGTAGGAGGAAATCATCAGCTCAGTATTTGGGCCTTCAGTGTAGAGATCTAAAACATAATCACATAGTCTGACAACTCACCTCACACCATCCATGGCTTATCTCTGCTATTCTCATCAAGTGGCCCGTGGTCACAGCTTCCAAAAGAGCAGTGGTGCTTGTCTCTGACATGGAGGAGGACACGATGCCACATTATTTGAGGAGACATCACAGTGAAACACATAATGTAATGTTCAATAAAATCCTGGGAGAATACTGAATCATCAAACGGACATCTAAGTGATAATGTCGAGTTAGCCTGAGGTTACGTATAATAGCATTTCAGGGTCTTGTTCACACTGAGGCAGAGTAATGAGTGAAGATAACTAGCAGACAAAAAGCTGGATGGTGATAGACATGACTCCTAACCCTCTGACTTTCAGAGCTAACATTAGGGGATCCTTGTGTTTTCTCACTGTGTAACTACATGCAACTTTGAGAACACAGTATGCATCTAATAACCCTCACCACGCAGAGCACACAGACTACTGTGTTATAGCTGCAGCATGTGGGCTTTAATGCACATTATCACAGACTACTGTGTTATACCTGCAGCATGTGGGCTGTAATCATAGACTGTATGGCTGTAACACACATTATCACAGACTACTGTGTAATACCTGCAGCATGTGGGCTGTAATCATAGACTGTATGGCTGTAACACACATTATAACTGACCACTGTGTTATACCTGCAGCATGTGGGCTTTGATGCACATTATCACACACCACTGTGTTACACCTGCAGCATGTGGCCTGTAATCATAGACTGTATGGTTGTAACACACATTACCCCAGACCACTGTGTTATACCTGCAGCATGTGGGCTTTAATGCACATTATCACAGACCACTGTGTTATACCTGCAGCATGTGGGCTTTAATGCACATTATCACAGACCACTGTGTTATACCTGCAGCATGTGGGCTTTAATGCAAATTATCCCAGACCACTGTGTTATACCTGCAGCATGTGGGCTTTAATGCACATTATCACAGACCACTCTGTTATACCTGCAGCATGTGGGCTTTAATGCACATTATCACAGACCACTCTGTTATACCTGCAGCATGTGGGCTTTAATGCACATTATCACAGACCACTGTGTTATACCTGCAGCATGTGGGCTTTGATGCACATTATCACAAACTACTGTGTTATACCTGCAGCACGTGGGCTTGGATGCACATTATCACAGACTACTGTGTTATACCTGCAGCATGTGGGCTTTGATGCATATTATCACAGACTACAGTGTTATACCTGCAGCATGTGGGCTTTAATGCACATTATCACAGACTACTGTGTTATACTTGCAGCATGTGGGCTGTAATCATAGACTGCATGGCTGTACTTTACATTATCACAGACTACTGTTATACTTGCAGCATGTGGGCTGTAATCATAGACTGTATGGCTGTAGTAAACGTTATCACAGACAGCTTATAAGTGCTGTTACACCCTCACCACGCAGAGCACACAGACTACTGTGTTATAGCTGCAGCATGTGGGCTGTAGTTCACGTTATCACAGACAGCTTATAGGTGCTAGCTTCTCTCAATGCATGCATCTAATGCTAACGAGCTAGCTGTTTGGCTAATGCTGTTTGACCTACATACAGATGATCATTATAGTGTAATAAAATAGCACATTGTGATTTAAAGCAGAAATCCAGCATTACGTACCTGTCTCAAGGAAGAGGGTCCACCCAGCATCTGTTTTCAGTCATTTTAACTCTTTTAGTTCTCTCCATCTCTGAGAAGCTAACCCAAAGTGTTCCAGACCGTTTGCTTTCTTCATCTCTTCTGTCCTTTCTCTGTTTGCTTGTCCAGCTCCAGAGTCCACCATAACTTCAAAATAATTCAAATAAATCAATTTCTTCAAGGAAAAGGCCACCGGTCACTTTTTTGCTTCTCTCTCACTCTGTTCACGGTCGCCGTAGAGTAAACAAGGGGACATCCGGGGTACTGCCGTATATCGTTCCATTTTTTCACGGGAAATGGTCTGTTTGGACAGGGCTTCTGAGAAATAGCATTTAGAAGAGACCTTTTTTTTGAGCTGATAATCTCATTTTATAATGTGGATTACGAGCAGGAACATATATAATGGGGAGACTATTTTAAGATCACTTATAAAGTCCTCATAGCCCCTTTAACTACAACAATAAACCGTCATGATGAGCGGAGCCAGGCCTGGAGTCAACAGGTCAGAGGTTTCTAGAGGCCATTGAAGACAACATGGATGAAGAGAGGAGTCAGATAATAGTTGATTCAGTAATTACCACAGGAAAACCTTGGTCACATGACTCCAGCTGTCCAGTGGTCCTGCTCATTGCTACGTTCTGAAAATGCAGCCGGTGGGTGTTGACAGGTGAGAGAGCACGAGGCAATGGATTGGAGACGAACCAGACATGGATCTGGTGGAAGTCTGATGTTAAGGCGTGTTCAGGCCAAATTTTAAACTTGTTTGCTCAGTCTTTTGCAGAAAGACCTAACAAGACCTGTGTTTCCATCGTTATTTTGTGCATCCTTTCAGCCATCCTCTTGGCAATCCATTGAATATACAGCAACATCTGTTTGGTTGGGTTAATAGCATTGCAGGCACTCACAGTGAAACTTAGTACTTACAGAGAAACTCCTACATGCTTGAGACAGTCAGTTACCTCATAGCTGAAACAGAACACCAATACAGAATACTGTGTACCTGTAAAAACCTGTGAAGTGTACCTATTGAGGCATCTTCATAATGCCAGATAAAGGTACAATATTCACGCTCCTGTTTCATCTCACCATAAACTGAAAATCTCAGAGGACTGTTGTTGGGACCAAGTTGTCCCACCACTGTTCTGGCACCAGAGGTAGTAACAGAGGCATAAAGGAGATGGGACAGATCACTGGTAGCCGGCTGTGTAGCCAGGGTGGAACATTACTGTGTTTGCATGTCCAGTGCTTCTGCAGTGCCTTGACCTTATGTGAAATGACACAATAATGAGCCAGTGTGGGATCAATATGAAAGCACAGAGTCGGGATGAAGGCGCTGTTTTGGACTTCCAGTATGAAAAGAGCTTTGGACTTGAGGCCCCAGGACACCGCAGCAGAGGTGTTTGTCAGATGGTCAACCGTATTTGAAATCCCCTTCCCTGACCAATCTGAAACTTTTGAAATAGACCTTCACTCCCACAGTTTGGTTCATGCAGAGATTGGCCAGTTTTTCAGATATTAGTAAGTTTTCAGCGTTTCATTTCATCTTTCTCTTTTCCTTCTTGCCATTTCTGCAACATTTTGAATTCTATCCAGGAGAAAAAGTCTGAAATTTGCTCTGATATCCTTGTACTTAAACTATTTTTACACTGGTTTATAGCAGGCAAAGTGGGGTGCCTTCACTATAAAAAGCAGTGTGAAGTCCTGTGGTGTCTCTGCGTCTTTGCCTCTTCAGAGAGCAGTACACAACAGGAATAGAAATGAAGTTTTCCAACAGTAAACCATGAAGTTTATCGCTTTATTCTGAAGTTAGGCAAAAAAATTCAACATTGACTATGTAAAAGTGAATGAAGAGAAATCAGATCATCTCGAGTTGTGAAGTATTATACAGTGCATCAGTTACTTTGTTTTCAGTCAACAAATTGGGACATTTGAAGTGAAATATGAAGCCTGTTCAATGTGTTTAAGAAGTGAATACTGTCCAAAAATGGTATGAATGGGTTTGTCAAAAGTCTGAACATACTCGGACTGATCCAAAGTGTCAGATAAGTGAATATTGTCAAGCACTCGTAGTCTAAGATGCTTCAGTCTGAAAGGACCCGATTTTGAACGGGACTATGCTTTCTAAAAATAAAAGCACTCAATGAGGTACTTCAAGTCATTTTGGATAAAAGTGTCTGCTAAATACCATTTAGTATATTGTATTGCTCCCATTAAAGCAATATGGACCTCACTCTCTCACTGCCCATTGACTTCCTCCATTCCCAGTGGGCCATCTATCTATCCATTGACTGCCATTTAGTGTCAACGGGTCCATAATTCGTAAGCAGAATGACGTTTAGACACTTAGCGGCTCATTACGAAGGCCAGGGGTTAGACGGCTGTTGAGGGGACACTTCACCGCCTCTCTTTCTGCTCGCTTTCAGTTTATCTACCTTTCTCTTCCACACATACCATCCTCACTCTCAAAAGTAACGTGCTTTATCTGCTGGCTCACTTACGACCTGCCTTAATTGCTTTTATTTGAATGCCCTATTAACCTCTTTCTTTATTTTGTCAGAATGTCCCTTTTTATGCAAAGACTTTTACAATATAAATATGGAATTCATATACAAGTTCCTATGTGAAGGTCAAAACCATAATCCATTGGTGCCACCAAAAAATACCAATTCTTGTTTTTGGTTCTTTCTTTGGTGTCGTCCAGTATGCTGCTTGAGGCGTCGGATTTGGTGTGAAAAACTGGTTTGAGAACACTTCTCGATTTTGTGCAAGATATTGTTTATGCGTGAGGAATGGTTGAGGTCAACTTGAGAGAAAAATGCCAAACTTTCATTGGCTGAAGATGATGCATTTCAGGAAATACATAGAAGATATTCCCAGGGATGATTCCACTCAGCAGCTGTATTTCAAAGGTGAGTCTCAGATGTGTGTCTTCCTGGTCTGCAGTGACTTCAACATTTATTTTACTATCTTGATTTTTTTGTTAAGATAACATGTTATATGCAAACATATTTAAAAACACTAAGAGTGATAAAGTAGCATTCTCCTCCATATTAGAAGGTGACAACTATGAAGTGACCCTGGTTAGTTCTAGGAGATATTTTCTAAGATGTCTCTCCACTTCTACTTGATGCTTTACCTTTTTCCTCCCCAGTTCCTCTGCTGATGTCCCATTGACCACAGGTAAACAAAACTAATTCAATGCTAAATACAAATAGAAAAACAAAACAAGCTGGAAAAGTAAACTAAGCATGTTTAAAAGTTTCCAGGGAAGCAGGAACTCCAAACAGGACACTGCAGGACACCCTGAGGCAGATATAAGTATTTTCAAAAAAGGTAGTCTTTTTTTAAATTTTTTTAAAACTCATCAAACCTTGTCTTGTTCATTTTGTTGCAGTATGTCTTTTATTTTTACTGTTTTGTTCACTTATTTTTGCAGTTTTTGAAAATACTTTGCACACTTAAAGAAATATAATCCAACAAGAAAAAATAATAACATTGATATTTGCAGGACAAAGATGCAAATTCAAGAAGATGTATTTTAGACATAGAGACGGACAGACAGACAGAGAGAGAGAGAGAGAGAGAGAGAGGGAGAGAGAGAGGGAGAGGGAGAGACTTTTACCATGGTTAGTCAAGCAAGACATTGCTTCCACTCCCCACTCGCTGAAACTGACAGAAAGTCAATCAATCTCACTGTTTCTTCTGTTTCATGCCATTTTGGAACATCACTCCCCCAACCCACATTAATTGTTTCTTGATAGCCCTGTACAGTTGAAGCTTTTAAAATCGGCTAAGTTGTTAAGAACTGTTCACTGAGCTCCACTTGGAGAACCCAGCTGTGTATGACGCAGACAATTCTGTGCAAGATAAACAGTTGCCCACAGACCAGACAAGAACTTGCTTTTTCTCTGGGTGTAATTACTTCTGTTTGTTGTTGATTTTGCCACAGGTTAAACAAACACCAATTAGAATTTAGCAAACAGAAGGAACAAGCTTGTTCACAAAAGAAGGCATAAAAGAGCAAACTTCATATAAAAATGCTCACTACGTACACAACTGCAGGGCAACACAACCTTGTGACTGAATATTTCAGCCTGTGCAGGAGAATACAAACACGTAATGTGAATGTGTCTGCGTTTTGAAACACTTGCTGAACGCAAAAATACTAATCTTAACTTTAAAATGAAAATATAAAGCAGTAATAGCTTTATTATCAACAGAAAGGAAATTGAACCCTAGACAGTGAATCTCATCATTTCTCAGGTCACGTTTTTCAGTTTAAACTGAAGACTTGAAAATGCAGAATAAAGTTGTTTCTGACTAAAGTGATGAGGTTGTAGCCCTTTAGTGATTTATGTTCTATGGCCTAAATACAAGAAATAAATTTATTTTAGAACACTGATGTGATTTGAAATTATGAAGAAGTTATGAAAATGCATCTTAATGATTTTTTAACAAGATGTATAACATTGTATCTTGAACAAATCAATTGGTGTATTTTCATCTTTGACTTGTAGGGCTCTTTTTCTAACTGCGCGGGTAAAAAAAATGTTCTTGAGGGCAACATTGCCTAAAAACGTTTAAAAATCAATTTAAAAAAAATGCTAAAAATCCAAGTAATGTTATAGGATGTGTAGTATATAGTGAGCAGGTGGTTATGAGAACTATAATCCTGATAGGCTGAGCTGCATCTCAACGTGATATAAACTAATGACATAAACAAATGGACACCAAATAATGACTTAGATATATCTTTTATGTGCTTAAAAATAATGTATTTATAGCACTAAAACATAAAGTGCCTCACCAAACTCAAGACCAGCCTGAGACAGACTAACATTTTTGCAACATTGTTGCGGATTAATTTGACGTGTGTGATCAGGTTGTTTGTAAATTTAAAATTGATTTGGAATCATTTCAGAAGAGTCGTAAGTCTTGCTTTCAAATTATTTTTCTGCCATTTTTTCTTCATTAATGATAATTAAATCCTTTATCATTACAATTTGTACAACCTAAAAGGAACGATAACGAGCTAAATAAGCAATCGGTATTGATTAAAACATTGAAAAACAATATTGGATAAAGAGGAAGTCACTCGTTTTCTTTCTCTTTATTCTTAAGTTTTTCTTACATGTATTATTTGAAGGTTTTCAGATCAGCTCATTGCTAAAATTGAAGTGGAAAGTCATTTTTTTCCACTGCCAACATTGTTTAACTGATTCACTTATCTTCACATGCTTAACCTTCCTTTAAATGTGTACTGCTGAGCTGAATTGCTATGTAAGTTATTATTCTCTGTCCTTTTTTTTTTTTTTTGATCAATTTAAACAGGATTATGAAAACCACAACCTCCTCCTGCCAGTTTGTGATAGCCTGTGGGAGATGGTTTTCATACAAGGAAAAGGCTGTTGTAAGAACTTATTTGAGCAAACAGTATGGCTCTGCCAAGTAAGAGTAATGATAAAACAATATAATATGATAAGGCTGTTTTACCTTAATGCAGCTTTTTATCAACACAGTGCTACCATTCAATCACAATAATGACAACCCTGGCCAGCTGCTATACTCAGCTTTAATAAAACAAGAGATGACCAAAGATTGTTGAGAATTCTGAGGACAAACAGGAACACACACACACACACACACACACACACACACACACACACACACACACACACACACACACACACACACACACACACACACACACACACACACTAACAGGCGTGAGTCTACCTGCATAAAGCCCCTCCCTCCCACTCACTCACTCACTCACTATAAAAGACAGGTGTTCAGACATTTCGGTCACAAGCATTGTCTTTCTGTCTTTCCCTGTGTTAAGGTGAAGATGACACTGAAGATGAAGCTCGCTGTGTTTGCTACACTCCTGGTGGTTCTGCCATTCCAGGCAGAAGCAGCTTCATGTGTCGGTAAAACGGTAGACGTGTGGGTGATAAAAGGACATGATCTTACCGGAGACGGACTTCAGCACCCAGACCCCTATGTTAAGGTAAGTTGTTGGCAATATTGCTCAGGGTATAAGCAAAAAGAAAATTAGGAATGCAACTTTTCTCTGCATAATGGTCTGTTTAAAAGAAAATGGCGGCATTAAGGGCAAAAGGGGCGAGACCCTACTTATTCAACAGGTGCTCCCTAAACTTACTTAACTGTGAGCATTTTTCTTTTGAATAATGTCACTGATTCAAAACACAAACAATATTTTTTTATCCTTCAATTATTTCCCTTCATGTAGATTTACGTACATGGAAAAATAAGTCAATAATCAATAATCAATGATAACTCAAGAATCTTCCTTTTAGTGAAAAAAACCTGTATTCTGAAACCATTTCAATAGTGACAGCAGAATAAAATAAGAATTCAAGGTAATATCAATGACTGTACTGATGGATTTGACAGGCTCAAACAGTTTGCTTGTAACTTAACATCTTTTTCTTTGTGTTCATACACAGAATAATACACTCGATAGAAGTATTTTTTCATTCATTCATTCATTCATTCATTCATTCATTCATTCATTTTAATTCGATGCTCAGACCATGATCACATGGTATGGAGCCACAGAACATAAATTAGAAATAACAAAACAATATAATGATGGCACACGGCATGTTTGAAGTACAACAGATCTTACTTAAACAATGGAAGGACATTCTTCAGAAAAGCTCCTAATTTACAGATACGTTTTGGCTTATCTGATTGCAAAAACAGAATTCATTTAAACACAGAGGGACGTTGAAAATAATACCTCTATTATTCAGAATGCTTGTGTTCCTGCATTCAAACAAAATATGGTACTCATCCCCTACACGGTCATCATTACAGAGATTACAAATCCTCAGTTTTCTATCCAGGCCTTTATACCTTCCTGTGACCTTAGGAATCCTGCTGTTATTCGTTCTAAAATTACAAATAGCCTGTCTATACTTCTGTTTTTCAAATAACAAATATTTTTCTAGTTTTACATCTCCTTTAAATTGTACATATAAATCACATGATGTCATTTTATCCAGTTCATCTTGCCACTTTTGCAAAAACTGATCTTTAAGCCTCTGTTCAACAGTTCATCTAAGCCAGTTAATGTAATTCCCTAATGTCTTCTATATGTTTTAACAATTTGCTTTTCCCCATTTGATCTAACCCAGATAAACATCGGTGAGGTCACCAAACAAACCAGAATCATTTATTCAAATGCTTACCCGATCTGGTACCAGAGGTTACGTTTCTTTGAAGCCTCAAGCAGCATAATGAGAATCGAAATCTGGGAGGCTGACCGGTTCACAAATGACGACCACTTGGGAACCTGCATTGAAGAAATGGACTCAGATGGAGTTCAGTGGAGTCCAGTGATTTGCAGGGCAAAGGACCAAGGATACGTCAAGCTCTTCTACAAGTGTTACTAAGTGTAACCTGCTCTTTGAGAAGATGCAAAGAAGAGACACTTTCTCTTTGAAATTGTGGGTAGTAGAGAAAAAAATAACTCCTTATGGTTATGATTAGTTAGTATTTTCTGCAAATTTGTGGTTTCCCTAAATGTCCTTGTGAGCTTGATCTTAGCTGCTTTGAAAGTATATATTGAAATGCTTCAGTGTACTAAAAGCTTAGATATGACTTTCTATTTGAAAGTTCTTCAACGGATATATATATATCACAAATCTATCCACGTCAAAGCTGTTTTTCTCTTCTGTTGGCTTTATGTAAACTGAAACTGCTCAGTATCTTCTCTGCACTGTAATTATAACTTTTCGTTTAAAGAAAAATACTCTTCAAAATGTGAAAGTGAATAAATATTATCAAATTAAAACAACTGTATTTGTTTACGATTTTTTTTATGGAGCTCCCATGAGAATCTAGAAATCTTTATTGCCAAGTGAGCTCACACATACAAGGAATTTGACGTGGTGATTGGAACGCCGGTACTAGACAAATGTGATGCTTTACACACAACAAGGCAAGGCAAGGCAAGGCAGCTTTATTTGTATAGCGCATTTCATACACGAGGGCAACACAATATGCTTTACATTAAAACATTAAAAACATTGGAGACATTCAGACAGGCATAAAATAACACAATTAAAATGACAAATATAATAAAACAGAAAAGAAAAGGAAAATTAGAAATATATAAAAAATTACATTAAGATTTTAATTTAAAGTGGGTTAAAATGAGCTAAGATAGGAAGGTGGTGGCAAATAAAAAAAGTCTTAATCTTGGATTTAAAAGAGGTGAGAGTTGGAGCAGACCCACAGCTTTCAGGGAGTGTGTTCCACCAAGGTTTCTGGCTTGGTTTGAACATTTCATCGTTGCAGATTGGAGCTGAGCAGTAACCTTTAACCTTTCTTCCTTGGCTCCAAAAACAATCATTTCAGTTTTTTCTTTGTTTAACTGAAGAAAGTTCTGGCTTGTCCAGTCATTGATTTGTTCAATGCATTTACTCAGTGTTTGTATGGGACTATAATCCCCTGGTGATATGCTGATGTAAATGTGTCTGTCATCTGCATTGCTATGGTATTTTATTTTGTTGTTTCTTATTATCTGACCTAAGGGGAGCATGTAGATGTTGAATAGCAGAGGCCCCAGAATGGATCCCTGAGGTACTCCACATACGATTTTCATCCGCTCAGATGTGTATTTACCTATAGATACAAAATAGTCCCGGTCATTTAAATAGGACTTTAGTACTGCACCAGAGAGTCCCAACCAAGTTTTCAAGTCTGTCCAGTAGTATCTTGTGGTCAACTGTGTCAATAGCAGCACTAAGATCAAGTGATACCAAAACTTAAATTTTGCCATTGTCTGTGTTTAAATGAATACCATTGAGGACCTTGACTAGGGCGGTCTCTGTGCTGTGCTGTGATCGGAATCCTGATTGGAAGACATCAAAACACTCATTTATCATTAGATAATTGTTCAGTTGTTGAAAAACAGCTTTTTCAATAATTTTACTTAAAAAAGGGAGGTTTGATATCGGCCTATAGTTGTTCATTTCTGATGCATCTAAATTGTTCTTCTCCAGGAGGGGTTTAATTACTGCTGTTTTCATGGCCTGGGGGAAGAGACCTGAAAGAAGAGACATGTTGACAATTTGAAGCAGATCTGAGGTCATGCAGTCTGGAACCTTTTTTAAAAATGGTGATGGTAGAATATCAAGGCAGCAGGATGAGGATTTCAAATGTTGTATTATATCATGTAGGTTTTTGTAATTTATTGGATTAAATTGTGTTATAGTGATTGAGTTGTTTTTTGGGGGACACACAGATAACACATTCCCAGTACCTCTTACAGTAGTGCTGACTGCTTGTCTGATTTTCTGAATTTTGGCAGTGAAGAAGAATGCAAATTCATTGCAGGCCCTGGTAGATAAATGTTCAGAGGCCACTGGCACAGGGGGGTTTGTTAGCCTGTCGACTGTAGCAAACAGGGCGCTTGCATTATCTTTGTTTTTGGTGATAATGTCTGAGAAGAATGTCTGCCTTGACTTTTTCAGTTCTAGATTAAACATGTGAAGTCTTTCTTTATAAATGTCATAATGAACCTGAAGCTTTGTTTTACGCCACCTGCGCTCAGCTTTTCGACATTCCTTTTTTCATGTTTGACCTGCATGGTATTCCTCCAAGGCGATTTTTTCTTATTGGAGACCACTTTCACTTTAGTTGGTGCAATGGAATCAATAATATTTGTAATTTTTAAAGTGAAATCTTCTACAAGTTAATTTGCAGAGAACCTAGAGAGGGGGGTTGTGGAAGAGAAAGCCTCAATAAATATATCACTGGGAACAAAAGGGGAACAAAAACATGATGGGTCCACGCCCAAAAGCTGTCAGCTTTACAGTCCACCAACACAGATCACAACATCATAGAATGGATACTTTGGGAGAAACGTGATGACCACGCTCCAAGGTTCAGTAATACTGAAATACAAAGAGACGTACCAAAGGCAGCCCAAGTCTACAAACAGAGGAGACTTTTGGCTGTTTCCTGTATCATGAATTAGAGATTTGTTGAAATTGTTACCCAAACATGGGCACAAACAAGGGGTCCTATGAACAAACACCAATGGTCCCAAATTTCTACAAACTGAGCCACTGCCACCCCAAAGTCTGCATGAGTATTACTGATGTACTCCATCCATCCATCCATCTTCTTCCGCTTATCCGGGTCCGGGTCGCGGGTCTATCAGGTGGAACAAACATCATGTGAGCTCATATATCGTTCAGCTATCAGGGAGGAATTTTACGTTTAAAGCGTGTTTCGATGTGAATCAGCTGACTAAAGGTGTTGCGCACAGCAGAGACGCTAAGCTGGGGGCTGCGGCTGAGTGACAGGTCTCCACGAGCGCTTTTTTTCTCCACCGCTGGACTGATTCTGACCCGGTTGCGCTCCCGGCTGAAACCTGACCACATACACAAGCTTATTTTTCTCAATAAGAACGAGTAGACAGAAAACTGATATTCAGTGTGTTTAACGTTTTGAACACCTCAATACAATCTATAGCTATTCAATGCTGTCAGTTATATACATTGTATGGTGAAGGAAAATTTGATTCAGGAGAAAAAATGCATTTGACATTGTTTTTGACATGGAAAACGTTTACTTTATTTTAATGAATAATCGCGAATTTAACATTAACATTTCCATAGATCGATCACTGAAAATACTTGAAATTTTCATCCCTACTTTGGATCAATCTTAACCTGCTCTACCCATTACTCAACTACTCCTTCCACTGTTGCAAGACTGATCTACTCACTATTATATAATCTGCAGAGAACAGAGATTAATTCGTGTTAGTCCTGTGTCCCCTAAGCGGTATCGTGGTATGGAATTTTTTATTATTTCAAATAGGTTCTATTTAAAATCACCAGCTGTAGTTATGTCACAGTAATCCAGTGGGAAAAACTGACACAGCTGTAATGATTGTTTAGGTTTACAAAGTAAAGGGCATCTGGTTCATTGTTTGTTTGTTTCCCTTTCCTTTAGAGAGCATTCAAACATGTACACACTGTAACCTATAAGTTAACACCACCCTATGCAAACATGACTGTTTATGCCTTCAAGGGTTAGGAGCTCAGAACATGTAAATAGTGAATCGATGTACTTATATGAAGCTTTTTCTAGTTTTCTCAAAACTTTAACACAACATTTTAACACCACACCACATTAATACACTGTGCCGATCAGTAATAACTAATCCCATTCATATGCAATCACATACCACTAACTATGTCACTGGGGACACTTTTGGGTCCAGTGTTCTGTCTTTGGGTGCTTCGACATGTGACTGCAAGAGCTGGCATGAAACCACCAATCTTCAAATAGAGTGCAACCGACTCTACCACTACTGTCTTGAGAGTTAAGCATGCGCCCCATGTACCTAGGCTATGGTCCTTGTCACAGTCGTCTTTGGTTCAACTCCCGGCCACAACCCCTGATTACATGTAACCTCCCCACTACCTACTCCCCACATTTCCTTTATCTGTTCAGCTGTCTGTTCCAATAAAGGCACAAACGGCAAAAAAATAACTCAAAGGAAGGAAGAAAAAGAGATAAGGTACAAGCAGTGTGCCTAATAGAAATAAATGTGCTGACACAGTGAGGAATGATACATTTTTATAGCACCTTTAATTAAATGATGCCATCTTTTTATCTTTTAAAAGAGAGACGATGAGGAATGCTCAGGCAGTTGCTAAACTTTGCTGCGTCCTTTTTTTATCAATCCTCCGACCTTGTTCTAAAGTTGATGTCAAATGTTCGGCATTTTTAAAGACTGTGTTGTTTTCCCCTCCAGATATCTTGTCTGTATGTTCACCTATGTTAAAACATACACTGCCTGAAGTCCTGTTCCAGAAGAAATGCTGTTATATAAGCAGATGTGACGGTTACCTACATGAGGCCCCTCCCTCTGTCTCTGTTGTCCTCTATAAAATAGTCCACCTCTTCATACATTTTAACCACTCTCTCTTGGACTGAAGACATTTTTGAAGACATTTTTGAAGATGAAGCTCGCCGTGTTTGCCTGCATGCTGATGGTTTTACCATTCCTGGCTGAAGCTGGTTCATGTGTCGGTAAACGTGTGGACGTGTGGGTGATCAAAGGTCATGATCTAACAGGGGATGGACTTCAGAGCCCAGATCCCTACGTTATTGTGAGTTAACTTTATTTGAGTCAAACCAAATAACATGGAGAGCGTTACTTGTCTAGTGTTACTAGTGATGTTAGCAAGGCTTTAATGTCAGTACGATACAATACGAAACAATGTCCTTTATTGTCACCATAGGAAAATTTGTCTTTTACATATGTAAGTTAGAAATGTATGTAAGTTAGAAATGAGTACATCAGGAGAACAATAGAGGATTCTGAATGTCACTTGGAAGTTTTTATTATAACACAAACCCTTTCCCCTGTTGCACTTGCTTTGCGTTCTTTCCATTGTTAATTTTTTACTTGATCATTTACTAGATAGTGGTTTTCAAGTGATCATTTCAAATAGCAATTAACATTTTCATATATTGATATCACATAGGTGAGAATCGGCAGTGACACCAAGAAAACCAGGATCATTTCTTCAGATGCCTACCCAGTTTGGTATCAGAAGTTGCACTTCCAACGTGCCAGCACCGATCTGATGAAAATTGAAGTGTGGGATGCCGACACGTTGACCAATGACGATCACTTGGGAACCTGCCTGGAGCCAATGGAGTCAGGAGGAACACAGTGGCACCCAATCGTGTGCAAGACAGACGATGGTGGTGACGTCAAGCTCTTCTACAAGTGTTTCTAAGTTTCACCTGCTCTTGGAAATGAAAGAACATTTTCTTTGTGGAGAAAAGATGCACTTTTTTCTCAAATATGCTTTGTTCTTTTATTTTAAACAGATGTGTTCTGCTTTGAAACTGTTTTTTCCCTCGCCACCATTGTAGAGAATAGCAAATATTGTCTTCCTTTGACTATTTGGTAACAAACAAATAACACATGTAACACATGAAGAGTTCCCAAATATCATTGTGTCACTGTAAGCTGTGTTAAGAATGCTGTTTTTGTCTGAAATGTTGATCTTTTCTTTAAGAGTGTAAAATGTTTAGTTTTATCTCTTTATCTGAAAGATTAGATTGCTTAGAAACAGGTGAATCAATAAAAAAATGCCAAAAGCAATATTTGTTTTGAACTTATTTTTTTAGAGGGCTTACAAGAGGAACAACATGTTCTGAAGGAAACTAGAGGATAAGCATAACGGAGACATGACAGATAACTCTTTTTTTGAGAAGCTGGAGCATGTTCAAAGTTTAACATACACTTACGTTCAAGAAGGAGCTTCTCTATCATGGTCATGGCCTGAAAAAAGGCTAAAATATTGCAAACTTGAAACATTTTTGATGTGACCGTGAATTGAATCTTTCAATTTATATTTTGTGTCAACCTCTTTATGTCTTCAATTGGTTGACAGGTAATAAGTGGGGCACTGAACATTGAACAGGTGGTTCACCTCTTAATGTGGAGACACGACCTGCTCACCCTGTCTGTGCTCTAATTTGCATAACCACTTGTTCACTGTACATTATCTCTTACATGCTCCACAGTTGCCTTTCATAACATTTTTTTTAGCTAAAAAAAATCAAACTTAAAACATCCATCTTGAAATGGAATGGATTTACCTTGTGCCCAATGATGACACATTATTCTGTCTTCTACTCCTGAAAGACAAGTTTCATAATCCCTTCAGCTGACTGAAAGTTTCCCTCTTGCACTCAAACACATGTTGCTTTCTGGCCATGATGAGTGATACTCTCTTTTCTTTCTTTTTGTCTTTTTTGACCTAAAGGAAGGTGATGCCATATTTATTTAATCTACTGCATTTCTGAAATTGACTTTTATTTCCTTCTTTTATCCTTTTTGTTTAATCCCTCCGAGTTGTATCTTTTCTTTCTTTGCCTTTACCCTGCATTTAACCTGCTTCCTCTCTCCTTCTCCCCCCTCTGAGCTCCACGCTAATCATGCACTAGACAGTTCCACAGGCCCCCAATTCCACTTCAAAGGGCAACCATTTCCTCCTTGTCTGTAAGAGGACCTGTCAGCCCTGCCTGCCTTCCTGCCTACCTACCGCCAAGAGAGCAAGAAAAACAGAAAGAGAGAGCAGGGGGGGGGGGGGGGGGGGGGGGGGGGGGGGGGGGGTGGTGGTAGACAGAAGGAAAAGGATGTCAGGTAAAAACAAAAAAAAAAAAATGGTAGAGGAAGAGAGGCAGAAAAGTTGAGAGCGGGGTCCTCGAGGAGACTGTAGAGGTAGTGTCTGTGCTGTGGGTGGCACTTCAGCGGATGAGTCCCGTCAGCACTGAGGTGCGTTTTTGTTAAGTGTGTGTTAAAAGTATCTGAGTGCTCGCGAGGTAAGAACAGCACACGTCAGCTCTCCGCCAATCTTTGACTAGAAGGAGAAAAATAGGCATGAAAATGGTCCTGAGTACCTTTTCTGTTTTTTTTTCTCTCCCTAAGAAAAAAAAAAAAAGCTTTACCTTGCGATTTCTATTTGAACTTTTCTCCCGCTTCGCCTATCTCTTTTTCTCTTTAACTTCTCCTCCTCCTTCTCCTCCTCCTCCTTCTCGCTTGCTGGCTTTTCCAACCCGCAGGAGGAACAAGCGGGGAAAAGAGAGAGACGGCAATGCGGTGTCCTGTTCCTCCCCGTCTCGTTTTCCGAGCGTGAATTAAAGTTGCATTCCGTGCCGCCATTGTTAGGGTAATAAGAAAAAGTTATCTTCAAAGGGTTCAGGCGGCGGAGGGGAGAGAGAGCCAGGGGGATACGAGACGAAGCGTTTGTGTATGTGTGTGTGTCTTAGTGTGTGTGTGTGAGACAAGATTTTTTTCTTGAGTCCTTCTAATGCGTGAAATTACACCTGCCACCTTCCTGTCTATGCACTGCCTGAGTGTGCAAGTGTGTTTTTGCACGCACAAAATCATACGCTTGCCTATTTGCTTACATACTCATCCACATACAAGCGCCTATGTGTATTGTACATACTGAACAATACTCAAGTTAAACACACACACTTCACCACGTGGTTTCCTGTCTAGTGTGTCCCCACCAAAGCCCTATTTCTGCTAACACGGTGCGCAACACTACGTTCTTATTAACAGGCCCAAGTCCTATTAACAGTCAGTCCCAGATAGCAAGTTAATTAACTCTCTGCCCTCCTTCTCCCCTGGCTATCAGCGCACAGGTAGCCTTTCATGTTGCCACTGAGAGATAGTGGGAGTAACAGCAGGGAGGAGGGGAGAGAGGGGAGTAAAGAGATGGAGGGAAGCTGGGAGAGAGCGGGGGAGAGAGAGAAGGAAGAGTTAGAGAGTAATGGAAGAAGAAAAGGATCAGGAGAAAGAGAGAAAGGGGGGAGGTGGTGAGAAAGGATACAAGAGCTAAATTGGATTTGGATGAGAAACCGCTGAGAGGGTTGTAAAGTGTCAGGGACAGCAGAAAGAATGTTAGTTTTTTCTGTCTTTTTTTCCTGTTCAATGTTTCAACACCTGCTCAGAGCGCAGCAGGAGATAAAACAAACGAGGAGGGAGGAATGAGGAGTTGAGCTGAAGAGGCCAGAGATCGTAATGAGAGTAGTTAGGTTTTGATCTCTGGTGTACTTTAAGCGCACTGACATCCAGATCATTGCGTTTCACAGTGGGAACCAAGGGTCTCGCCGGAGAGCCAGGCAATGTGTAGGTTTAACAGAGGGCTAAGGCTGATGTCATTTCTAATTATTAAGCTGTTAAAGCCTTTGCAGGACATTGAGGATGCTTACCATCGGCATTCCTTTGCTAGCTTTAGCAGTCTAAACAGTGGCTGTTTGTGATGTGATGCATGCATACTTTGATTTGCGTGACTGTTGTGCTTGAAGCCATGAAACTGATCTGTTCCGCTCAGTCAGAAAACAAGCTCTCGTTTGGTATTGAAGATTGATTGTTTCACACTGAAGACAAACCAGCCTGGACATTTAGAATAACATTAATCCAGCCCGATACAAATACATATATTTTATGATTTATTTCGTATGCCTCAGTGAAATCAACTCTGCCCACTATAAAGACTGTGCTCTTTTAACAAGAGAGACATCATTTTGCTGTTCTCAACAATTGCCCCAAAGGTTCAGTTTAGTAACAAAGCCCTCTAGTTGCCAAATATATTATGACAGGAGAGAAGGAGGAAGATGAGTGCCACAAAGCTGGCAGTATCTCCTCCGGACGGTTCTGTGGGGATGTTTCGGTCACCAAAACATCAGTTTGTTGTGTTTTGTCAGAAGGGAACGCTGGAAAATGTATTTATTTAATCATTACATTTTTTTGGGAGGGCATTTTTGCCTTGATTAGATAGGATAGCTGAAGATAGACATCGAATGTGGGCAGTACAGAGAGGGGGGGTTAAATGTAGCTATGGGTCATGGCAGTCAAACCAGCGACTGTTACAACAAGCACTATAGCCTCAGTACATGGGTGTGGGCTTAAGCCACTATAGGCCAACCCAAAAAAAATGGTATTAACCCAATGCAGTGTCTTTGGTGTCACTGCATTTCTGATTTGCATTCTACTCTGATGCTTCAAGTTGTCTCCTTACTTTTTGAACAAGTTGAAAAACTGTAAACCAAAAATTTTATTCAGAACCACATACCTGCTTAACACCTGCCTTAATCACAGGTACAGTGTGTAGAAATGGGAATATTTAGCTGTAGCTAGTGGTCAGATTCTAGCTTGAAAAGCTCCCCTGCTTACCCCTTCTTTTAGTAACAGGACGGTGGCCTTGGAGGACAAGAACTTTCTGCCATGCATCTATGATCCTCCATTTGTCAAGTTTTTACCATTAAAAATGTCAGTTAGTACAAATGTAGCCTACGACTAATCAAGTGTTTTTATGCCCTTACCTCAGTGAACTGTGACTGTTTGGTGACAAATTTGGCATTAAACAAATGGAAGATATTGCTTTGTTCTACCCTGCCAGTTGCTAGACTCAGTACATATAATACTTAGTAAATCTCTCAAGAAGCTCTTCTGCTAAGTTTCATACTTGTAATGTGTATGTACATAAAGGTGTGTTGGGGTTCTGTGTGTTTGTTTTTTTTAGTTTCCCATTGGTTGTCTCTTAAATTCTACTCTGACAGTCTGCTTTCCTAACTCATAAAACAGTATTTTGGGTTGAGGGTCACTCATATAGTTTTTGTCAGCAGCAGTTATTATATCATTTGTCAAGTGAGTGTTTTCCTTCTGCCTGAAGGGGACCATTAGTCACTGTTTGCTAATAAACTGCACACAGTCAACTAAACATTTATGGATGTAATGCATTACTTTTACCTTGAGGCAGAACACACTGTTGGATCTACAGGCCTGCTGTTAGGTTTGTGTACAAACACTTGTTCCACATCTTGTTGAGCTGTTTGTTTGTTTGACAGCAGCAATCAGCCTGTGGCCAGTGTAACCATCATAACCACATTAAGTTTTGTGACACACTCAGCTTGCTCTTGTTCATTTGTGTCTTTCTTTCTGTTTCACTTCAATGTGACTGTACAAAATAATGATGATTCATTTGCTACTCTTATGAGGTCAAGTTTAGGCACTTGGACATGTTTGAGTAATTTTACATTGACATAAGTAATTCTAATCACATGAATGAGTAATGATAAACCTTTTGAGACTGGACCTCAATAAAGCAGTTAGATCAGTAGCTGTAGCAGAGATGAGAAGCTGCTGCTGGGTCTGTGCTAGCAGGATAGGGGAGCTTCATGCTGAGCCAGGTTACACTAACCCGGGGAGTCCACAGGGTGCATGTGCGGTGTGTTACGGCTGCGACATGGCTTTGCTCCGTCCGAGGGATTGTGCACTGGTCCACAGGACGTGTGTTGGGAGCATAGCGCAAGCTCAGAGCAGGCAGGATCAGCTGGATCCAGCATAGAGAGAACCAGATACAAACAACAGGTCACAGAGCCTTTCTGTGTTTGAATTTCTGCTCATTTGGAGAGTATTCCATTACTTTTGTGCTTTAATCATCACTGAGTATGCTGCAGAACTGTTAGGTTTCGTTTTTGCAGGTTTAGATCAGTTTAACATGAATAATTCTGCTCTATTTTGTTGTCCTGTTACCATCTGACACAGTTATCATCTTAAAGTCCAGTTGTATTCGACATGGATCACTGATCTGTGGCTGTTTGTACCTTACATCCATTATCGATTAGTATTTCTGATTTAAACGATCTTTAAACGGTCGGGAGTCCGTGTATGATGTTTTATGTTGAGATTGGCGAATGTTGCATGCGATCCTTGTGCCTGACTTCCTGTCCAGGTCGTTCTGTTCTGTGCATGTTGACACGTGCGCGGGCTCAGTCGAAAATAGACTTGAAGAATATCTCTGGTGGAGCGGCGCAGAGGCACGCTCCCGAGACGCTGTAGCCCGCCCTGTGGACCCAAGAGCATTGACTAGAATGGGAACATATCGGCTGTGCAGTGCGCCACCTGTGGACCCGAGGCTTTAGAATGGAGCAGTCAATGTGTAAAATGAAGAAGTTCTTAATATATGGAAATGTTCAACTCACATTTGTCAGTGTTAAAAAGGAAATATTAAAACTATACAAATTGATATTCTTAATTGTATCTGTTGAAGTCAAGCAATTTTAGGATTAAATTTATGACATTGATAATAATAGTAGGAAATAATATTAACAGTTGTGGCTGTTGAGTTCAGGCAGGTCATGGCAGAAAGTCCTTCTGCAATGATGATCCAGAGTAACCTACGAGACAAGGGAGCTCCTAGAAAGATCTGTAGTTGGTAACTTTAATGGGACATAAAGATAAAAAAAGTTAGTGACTTGCAGAGAGGGAGAGCGGAGAGTGGGAAAGACATGGGCTCAGTGTCCTAGGTCAGCTGACAGTCTAAGCTTATAGCAGCATAACTAAGGTCCAAGCATAAGCCAGCCCTGGCTATAAGCTTTATCAAAAAGGTATTTTGAAATAGTGTCGGGCAATAATTCGATAGCGATAATTATCGTGATATAATATTTCTCAATTTAAATAACAAATGTTTGATAAAAATGAGATATAAATAAACCTGTCATTACACCCTCAACCACTAGGAGGGGGGCACTAATGAGCCTTAAACGCAAGTGGCCACCCAACATTAAACAGAAGAAGAAAATAATGCTGCAGGGTGAGAGGTAGGCAGGCGTAAAGACGTTCAGAGCGTAATGTAAACACAGCTGAAACAAGCGACAGCGACACTGAAGAAAACTCAAAACCTATCAGCTCAAAGCAGAGTCATTAGTCTACATTTTAATTAAATAATGATTTCAAAATGTATCTTGATAATTATCAATATTGGCTGATATGAAAAGTGTTATTGTCATAACATCTTTTTTACTATCGCCCAGCTTTAGTTTGAAGCCTGCTCTTAAAAGTAGAGAGGGGGTCTGCTTTTAATCCAACACACTGGTTCACGTATATGGATATGAATTATACTGTAATCTGTATGCTGATTATATTATTCCTCATTTAATATCAGCAAACAAGACTGCATCTTTTTTGTTTGAGTACTGTCAGAAATCAGAGTTTTGGCGAAAGCAAAAAAAATATTGATGAAATATGTGGTCATTTAGAACCACTCAGCATGTGGAAAAAAAAGTGAAGTGGCCACTGGCAACTTGGCAAAGAAAGAAGGGGGCAGCCTATATGAAGCAGCTGCAGAAATTGGTCCATTAGTCGATGGCTTGAGGTTAGATTCCAGCTCATGTTTATTTATTCTAAAAATGTATCTAATTACAGCCCTGAAAGAAGTATTGCATTTATGCCCAATAGAAATAGCATGTTGTTCTGTCAGGATTTCCTTAGAAGTGATGCAGATAAATACAACTCCTCCAGCTAGAGAGCAAATGACACTGATATTAGAGTTCAGACACAAACACATTAGGAAACAGCTCTGATATTTAACATCCTACAAGCCTGTTACATTTGATCTCATCAGAATGCTGCTTCTCCTTCTCCCGCTGTGTGTTTGGCTGCACACCTATTTGTTTATGTGGGATACAATACTGAATCCATTTGTGTGTGTGTGTGTGTGTGTATGTGTGTGTGTGTGTGTGTGTGCGCGCGCCTGTGTGCTTGTAACATGTCGGCCTGCTTGTATATCAGAGTGTATCCCTCAGGCCTTTTTCCAGATCAAGGCCTTCATGGTCTCAGCTCAATGGAGAGGTTGTGACAGCCAATTAGCTCACCCTAAATTGATCCAACCATCTGCGTGTGTGTGTGTCTGTGTATTTGTGTGTGTGTGTCTGTGTATTTGTGTGTGTGTGCGTGTGTTTTTCTCTGTGTCTCTCACAATCAATGCCCATGTTATATCGGCAGAGTCATTACTCATTCCATCGAGTGATTGGTGCAGACAAAAAGACTCAAAAGTAGGAAAAGGTGTAATTTATGATGAGGGAAAAATCTATCTGATTTATGGATATGTGTAAACACTTCAATACACAATCAGAGACTCAGAAGTAAAACATAAAAGGCAATTCCAGCTCATAATTTGTGTGTTATAGAAATATATATGAGGTTAAAATGTAAGATTCATTGCAAGAATTATAGATTTCTTACATTTTTTCTCCACGTTAGCCTTGTCTCTTGGGAGTAACACTTATTTACAGCCAATTTGAGACATCTATTATGTGTGCAGTGACAGATAATGTGGACAGAGTTATGTTTCCAAGAACTCATGAGGAAATGATACTGATAAATGATCAGGTAAGATTTATTTGGCAGTGCTTACTTCTAAGAAAATCTGCTTCATTCCTACTCTCAGTTCTACCTTCGTTTTTCCTGCTGGTTATCTCTTTGTTTTTTTTTATCCTCTCTTGAAATGCAAGTTTAGTCTCCTCATTTTCCAACTGTATTAAATTCCAAAATCCCAAATTTGGTGGCATCCTCATATGGTTGCCATAAATTATATTTTATTTTAAGTTCTGTTTTTTACTGAGCTTTTATGACTGATCATAGAGGGTAGGACAGTAGTTAGGGCAGGAAACTGCAAAAGAGAGTGGGAAAGAGGCTGCAGGTTAAAATCAAACCCCCTTACAAGCTACATGCTCTTTACATGGGGTGCATGACTTCACCACCAGGCGCCCCTAATGAATGTGATTTTTGATAAATAAATCTCTGCATTAGTGTTCTCTGTGTTTCCTTGCATTAAAGCTGGGGTTGGTAGTCACGGAAAAACAAGCATGAATTTCAATTTCCTCAGGACTCCGTCTAATCCCCCGCCCCCTCTCAGGAGCTCTTCCAAAACGAAGCCCCGCTCACATGCACAAGCACCACTGATTCGCGACCATATGATTGTGACTGATTCAAAACCGGCCCTCAGCACATGGTTGGTGTTTCACACAGAGTGACTATGTAGCTGTGGTGAGGGAGGTGGCAAAGGGATGAGATCTTTTGAAAAAACTGAAATACATTACCCCTTGTAAAGGATCTTCTGTGATCTATCTGTTTCTTCCATTATGAGGTCATTGTATGTTTCAGTCAAGCTTTATTCTCCATCTTATTAAACCAATAAACCTTACTTTGCTCAAAGTATTTATGTCCACAAAACAGCGTGTCCTGCCACGCCTCCTACAATTTCTTTCTTTGTGTCTGATCCTTGACAATATTCATTGGCAGCAAGCTTTATAAAGACGCAAAAATAAACACCACTCTGGTTTCAAGAAGGGCCATGATATCCCATTATTACAACATGTGATCATAATTAGTACAAGGCTTGTTAATGATGTAGCGTTTCGCAACCAATGCAGAATTACATCAGCAGCAACCGGCTACACATTAGCAGTAAAACAGGTAAAAGGTTCATATTTAACATCACAACACAATCAATGTATTAACAGGAGGGCCGTACTCAATCAATCAATCATCAATCCGACTTTATTTATAAAGTGCTTTTCATACAATGACATTGTAACACAAAGTGCTGTACATAAAAACAACTTAAAATAGAATAAATTAAGAAAAAGATCCCAGCCCCAGCCCCGACCCCAAACCCACCCCACAATCCTAAGGTTAAGAATACAATATGCAACAATAGTAATAAAAGAAAAAAAGGAATAAATTTAAAATAAAAAGAAGTTGCTGAACGAACTGAGGAAACGCTCTCATGATATCTCAATGAGGAAACATTGGAGGTAAAATAAGATGTTAAAACTCAAAACAGGAAATTAAAATCACCAAAGTAAAATACATTTCTAAGATAATAAAAGACTAAAATATTAAACCATTAAAAGAACTTAAGATGTGAGATTTAAAATAAAAAAATAAGTACATAAATAAAGTAGAATAAAAGTGACTAAATTTGAAATAGATAATAAATAAATAAAATTATTAAGGATACAAATAAAACTTAGTTAAAAGCAAGACTAAAAAGGTAGGTCTTGAGTTTGCCTTTAAAAATATTTATGCTCTGTACAGTACTGTAAGACCTCTCTCTCTCTCTCTTTCTCTCTCTCTCTCTCTCTCTCTCTCTCTCTCTCTCTCTCTCTCTCTCTCTCTCTGTCTCTTTCTCTTTCTCTCTATCTCTATCTCTCTCACTCTCTCTCTTTTTCAATTTCAATTCAATTCAAAGGGCTTTATTAGCATGGGAAACATACGTAATCATTGCTAAAGCTTAAATAGATATAAAACACAAAATAACAAACAAATACAGAATACCAAAGATTAATGTTAAACTAACAGAGATGTGCAGTTTTAACATTTTTTTAAAGTATAGAAGAAAGAAAATATATGAATAATAATGATAATAAAAATAACAATAATAATAATAACAACAATAATTATAATAACAATAATAATTACAACAATAATACTAACAATAATAGTAATGATAATAATGATAAGAATAATAATGATAAGAATAATAATTTCATTTAGTTTTTACAGATGACTACAGATTATTTACAGAAATATAGAATAAAAAATATAAAGATTTAAAGAGGAAAGCTGTACAGCTCTGTGATGTGTGTATGTACAGGTCTAATTAGATGATGGTGCAGGGATGTTCATGGGGGTTTGGAGCTGTTGGACGCTCTCTTCTGTGCTGTAGTGCTTGCACATTGTGGTACTTCACCCAGCAGGTATATCAGTTTGTGTCTCTCTCTCTCTCTGTCTGATCACCTGCAGAGCATGTGTCAGGTCTGCAGGTTATCAGACACGAAGGACAGAGAGCCTCAAGAGATCATCCACATCACTGATTGCTAATGGTGATCCTATGCGGATAGAAGCGTAGAGAACTGGGGGCCAAAAATATACTTGGGCGGCCTGCCCAGGCAGCGTCTATGTGTGGGAAACACTGGCTTGTTAACAGTGATGTGTCCACTTAACATTAAGCAGAAAGGCTCTCCGTCTCTATGCCAACTACACTGTGGAACAAAGGACTATACGCATTAACCTTTTAAGAGGATGATTTCCTAACTCTTTAAGTTGGAGACACTTTTGATAAGAGGTTGGTTTGACCTGGGTGTAAAAGGTGGCTACATTATTATTTTGCCATTGTTTCAAACAAACAGACCTCTTTGGTCTCTACAGACTATAACTGGCTTCACCTACCGTCTTGTTTGGTTTCTAAATATGCCTAGTTTAGTTTTTCCTGCCAGTAGTAAAAAGATAGAGAAGGCCTGGTTTCCCATATTACTTAAGCTGCCATATTTGGTGAATTTGATCAGCAGGTACATCATTTAAATAAGCACCTATATGGTTAAGGGTCAGGCATTGCAGCAAGGGCCCCAGGAACATTCCAGCAGTCCTTTTTTTTTTTTGCTCAGTAACTGTGGGCATATGAGTTAATCTCTCAAGCTCAGGCCTGAATGCCAGATTAGCAGAGTTTATTTTGGTATGGCAATTTATTTGTGGACCTCCAGCTGTGTAGCTGTAGTTAAGTCCAGAAGAGTAGGGGGTGGGCTTTGATAAGAGCTAAATCCCAGTGTGACAGGGCAATAGGAGAGTGGAGATCTGACCTAAGAAAAAACGAAGAAACCTTCACTGATGACAAAATCTGTGCAGGCTCAGAGATATAATCAGTTTGTTGGTATAATGAAATCCATTACATTAACTTTTTTAAACTACAATACCCATGGTACATTTTTGGTATTAAACAGGAGGCATACTGTCACCATTTATTAAACAAACTACACACCAGAGCTACATCTGAAGCCTCTTATTATGGAATAACACCATTAACTGTATGACGAATTAGCTACTAACAGTTTCATTTTCCAGTGTACTTGTGATTGTAAAGAACACAATATCACAATAGCCAAACATTTCCTCCACTGCACCCACTCCACCTTCCCCATTTCCCCTGTGGAGAGGTTCCTCTCTATCAATCATTGTCACCTACTTTCTGATCCATTTATTATTGTTTACTTATCTTACTACTTTATTCATTTATCAAGAGAAAATCAGGCTCCTGAAACGTTGTGCTCAAGACATAATTAGCATGGTTTGGTTTCAAATTGTGTTCCTGGCCATTTTAGTCCCCCTCAATGGTGATGATTTGGATCCACATGTGGCTGTCAGAGTGAGGATGATTTGAGAGTTGTCATGTTTAATGTCAGATCTTGTGAACTTGATTGACATTGATCTAATGCAATCTATGTCATCATTAAACAAAAACTCAACTTCATACAAAATAAGTATCAGCGTTAAAAGTATGGCGTGTCGCCCCTAGGGCAAATTGGTTTGTGCTCTCCAGTGATTTCCTTTAAAATTCCTGATTTATGGTTTATCTATAACTACTTTCAGCACCCTGGGGGGCTACCATAGAGGGAACCAGAGGTCAGAGAAAATATTGATAAAAGAGAAGTGAATGACAGATCTGTCTCTTTCCTTTCATCGTGTAGTAGATCCCTTTGTTGAGCATTTTTAACATGAGCTGAGACACCCAGTAGCAACTGTGAAGAGTTTTGAAAGTGGCACTTGCAATTAATGATATATGTGTTTCATTAAGTTGAATGTTGTCACCCTCACTAGCTGGCACCAGAACTAATACTTTGTAAAATAAATAATTTATATTTATATCACTGAAGTGTTGCTCATTGGTTTTGACTAAACCATAGTGCTGCCACCACTAGCCAGGGCAGTTGCTTTGGTTAATTGCTATTGCCGTAATGCCATACTGATCTACTACCTGGATGTAATCAAGCACAGATGATAGATGTCATCTTGTAGTGTGGTGCAGTTTGTCAGTATTTTGATCTCCAAATTGGAGATGAAGTTGTATGTAGGCTGTGTCTGGTTAAACTAGAAAATAACCACTTGACTGGAGCATTGATAACCAGCACGAGCATGTTGACATTAACCTGCAAAGAGGACCAAAGGTTGGTGATGCTAGCTCGGCTATTGTCAGCCACACTCTGCAAACCAATTCGACACCCAGAGACTCTGTAATCCTGTGTTTAGTCTTGTTGAATACATTTTGCTCAGTTATGACTGTTTGAGTGTTTACCATAGACTGTATAAATAATGGACGCAGTATCCTTGACTCCACCCATCTGTTCCTCAGCACTGTTTTGAAGCCAATCATCGGCGGGAGCCATTTTGGAAATGATGACCTCAACCTAAATGCTGGCGAGCTAGTGTGAGGTAAAGATGCGGGCTTTGAGACTCCTCGCCAACAGCTCCAGTGTTCCCACCTGTCAATCAAGTCAGTCATGTCCTTAAATGGGCAAAACTCAGACTCTTAATATCTCCTGAACCGTCACATTGGAAAAAAAATCCCCCCCCCCCCGTACAGTGTGTGCTGATAGAGTAATTAGCTCTTCAGACCAATACAGTTTTTTGTACCAGACTGTTTATTAATGCTGCAAATGTCGTCTTTTTTGAATTGTTGTGTATGTGGATTCTGGTGTTTCTGCAGCAAGCCTCAAGTGGATTCTCGATGAAATGCAGTTTATAACACTTCTGCATGGGCTTCATATTTTGAGACCAGAGGTTCCCGCTTGGTGTTTACTTACCTTTAGACTAGTTAGTCAGTAATTAACATTTCTGTTTAAACCATGAAATTAGTCACTCCTGAACACCCAGGGTTGTAAAGACTGGCCTTTTTAGCTCACAGGTCTATTATCATTTTACAATTAAAACATATTCTTCTTGACTTGACTTCTTGTGCAAGTAGCGCGTGTAATACACTACTTTTATTGACATGGTGAAAAGTTGTGTACGAAAAGACACCATGTCAAAAGGTGACTAGAATTATGCTCATAAGTTGAAGCTGTTAAGTCCAAATATTTCCCCAGATACAGCTCTGTCAAGTTAGGAAAAACATCCGACACCTCGGCACATTTTTGTGTTCAGTGTCCCAGTTCTTGTTGTGTTTTGGGGAGTGAAGGAACAGTCTGCAGTGGTGTTTATTCCTTATTTTGGAAACATTTTAACTGCACCTTCTCTAACATGTCTATGGGGAATTAAAAAGAAGAGCATTTATGCAAACTCCAAGGTGATGGAAGGTTGCCATTTGGCTCTGAATACAGAAATATGTGTGTGATTGTTTTTTTAACAATACAGACAAACAAAAAATATAGCAAAATGTGTGTCGTGTGGTGTGAGAGTCCTTTTTTCAAACTGCAATAACTATTTATTGAGTCCGACTTAAATCAGAGTTTATGTAACTTTTTACTCTGTCTCCTTTCCTCTGTCTCTGTTTGTATTGCTTACTCTCTCTCCATTTCTGCTCAACACACACACACACACACACACACACACACACACACACACACACACACACCCCTCTTCCTGTCAGTGTTTGATCAAACTCCACCATTCAGTTGATGATGCTTTCAGCTGAAAGCGCTGCGGTAAATAAAAATAAAATGAAACAAGGGATGAATAAAATATGAGCGTGATAATGAATAAATAAAGGTGTGACTGTATTAATAAGAGTGAGTCAGAGGTATCAGACGAATAGAAACCAACACACGCCACCATCGCCTACGCATCCAGCGCTGATGAAAGGCGAAGGTGTGGAGGTTAGTAGACAGCCCTTCTCCCTTTATCTCTCTTCTTACTTTCCTTTTTTCTCCACCCTTCATTTTTAGCGCCTTCTGCGTGTATCTCTTCTAACAGAACACCGTAGTAAATCTACAGCATATCTACATATGTGGTTTGAAAACATGTTACCCGATATCAAAGACCTCCCTCCTTCATCTCATCCCCATGCGTCTCTTTGATTTGTTCTGCCTTTCTCTTTGAGAGTTCATTTGTTTCTTTCTCTTCTTCTTTCTCTCATTGGACCAGAACCCTTTTCTGGGTTTTGGAAAGCCACGTTTTGAGTAGGACAAAGCACATAATCCAACTATTAGACTGCAGAAGTTGTGAATAGAGTTAAAAAAAAACAAGTTTAGACTTAAAATCTTGATGTTGTGAGTATCAGAAAGAATGGGGATCAGGTCAACACAGATTAAAACTGCAGCACTTTTACTTTGAGATTAGCCCACAGTGCTGTCATAAAGCTCTACCGTTACTCTGCCTTTGATGAACCACACAACACTGTGGTATTGATGTCCCAGTGTGTGCATTAAGCATTAAGTCATTGTAGAAGCACCAGGCGCATGATGTGTTAGCTAACAATGGGAGCTTCACAGCTATTCACTCTGTGTTGTTCCATCCAGCCAGCTCCGACAGTGACACCAACTCAACCCTGTTACCTCTGTTGCTGGACCAACTTAGCCATCCCCACACACACACTTTGTGACTTTTAAAGCCAGGCTATGTAAATTTCCTGTTTTTAGCATGCAATGTAAAAAGTGTTGTTTTTTTTCTTGTTTTTCCATCTTTATGCTCGTCACAGCACTTTTTGAAGCTTAAGCTGTCTTTGGCGACATCACACTGGATTGCCTGGAGACGTTGCTCCAAAACGACCCCTTGGCTTGGATCGCTTGGACATATGTCAACACAGCATTCGCACTCTGAAGCAGAACGAAACAAGGGAGCTGAGATCGCCTAAAAGATGTGGTCTTCTTAGCCCACTTCCAAGAATGTAATCTACCCAGTAACAGGAACAAATAGCTGCTCACTCATCACATCACTATAGTTGCAGTTGGCTTGTAGTAACAGACGCAGTTTTGCAGCTGCTTGACAATTTCAATTGCAACATTAGCGATAGGCTAACGTTACTCACCATCCCCACCCATCTCCCCAACATGTACTGGTTTGACAACTGGATTAGTTTTGAGGATTTTGTCCCGCTTGTTGAGCCAGGGGAATACACCCTTCTTATCTGTGGAACCTCCACTTTGGTTATTGTTGGAATTCCTTAGACACTGCTCAGCAGAGTTGTACCACCTGTTAATTTGCTGACTTACGTAAGCTTGTGTTTATTGTGGGTGGTGTCGAACAAATATGCTCATCATAAAGCAGCATTGATCTCCTCACTGCTCCAAGTCAATCCACAAGTCATTTTATCAGAGGTTAAAAATATCTGTATCTGTGGAACCTCCACTTTGGTTATTGTTGGAATTCCTTAGACACTGCTCAGCAGAGTTGTACCACCTGTTAATTTGCTGACTTACGTAAGCTTGTGTTTATTGTGGGTGGTGTCGAACAAATATGCTCATCATAAAGCAGCATTGATCTCCTCACTGCTCCAAGTCAATCCACAAGTCATTTTATCAGAGGTTAAAAATATGAGTCCAATGCAGAAGTGCTAAAAACTACAGTTCATCAGGGATCCGCTTGAGGCTGGCTCCGTAAGTACTGGAAACCAGATACACACCAATTAAAAAAAGACAATCTTTACAGCAGAAATAAACATGTTTACAGCCTGGTACAAAAATTGAGTGTAGTCTGGATATTGAGATTACGAGTCTTCCAATGAGAGGCTATGACGTGAATGACAGGCGGGAATGCTGTAGCTGTTAGCTAGGAGACTCAAAGCCCGCCTCTTTACGTCACAATTGCTCGACAGCAGCAGTATGGCTGCCGCCAACGATTGGCCTCAAAACAGCGCTTCAGAAACAGATGGGTGACGTTACGGATACTACGTCCATGTTTTATACAGTAAATGCCTTTAGTTTTTCATTCAAGATATCTGAGGAGTATACTTTTTGACATGATAATATCGTCGTCCCACAACAACTGTCTGAAAGTTGCCAGATTACTGGGTTGCTCTTTAAACTAGAACACCTGCTTTCCATTATGTAAAGTGTGAACAGTATATGGCATCTGTTTACCTGCGCAAAGGGAAAATGAGACTTTGAAATTATAACATAGGGACAGCTCCAAAGTTTTGGCCAGCTTTGCAGCATTGCATTGTTAGCACAAAATAACCCGAGGAAAAAATGCAACAGAGTATTGTTTTTTTCATCTGAATCAGTACAAAGAAAATGAGCCATTAGTGTGAAAACAGCCTTAAAATGAAAATCAATCTCTTATCTCAGTCATTTGAGAGTTTGTCTTTATCTAATTTACTGTTAAACTTGCTTATTGTGAGCTGAAAAATGTGTTTGGATTAAGATGTAGGGAAGTGATGCATCAAAAGAGCTGATCAGTAAAGGGTCGACACTCATAAAAACTATGAATCTCCTGGGTGATAGATGCAGCAAAGTGAAGCCACGTGCAGTGTTCCTTACAACAGAGCAGCCAGCTCACCAGTCTCACTCGTGCATCAGCACATACTGAAGTCCGAACATGAAACCTAAGTAAATGTTCCTCTTTACAAACTGGCTCTGAGTTCACACCTCCATCTAAATGCAACGCCTCTCCTCATTCACCACCGTGGGCATTCCAAAACAGGCACATCACCGTGGCAACACGACAGAGTGGTAGTGATTGGCCATGCTCGTTATCATTCCTGTCAGGACAGGTGTGAGCGCTCTCAGTTAAACTAGCTCTTGATTGGTTCAAATCGCCGGGAGGCCAACAAATCCCTAATCAGACTGTTAGCATATGAAGAGAGGCTGAGATGGAGGGAGCAGAGAGAGAGAGAGAGAGAGAGAGAGAGAGAGAGAGAGAGAGAGAGAGAGAGAGAGAGAGAGAGAGAGAGAGAGAGAATTGGAAATGAGAATGATATCAGGATATTTGCAGTAAGAATGATTGGGAAACAGCTCCCATAGCACAGCAGCGGGCACAAGCGGGGCCACACACACACACACACACACACACACACACAGAAAAAACTTTCAACAGAGGCAAACCTATGCAGTTACACACACTCACACACAAACACTCAAACATTGGCCCATCTGGACAAGCAGCACATGAACGTGTGTGCATGTGTTGGTGTGTGTGTGTGCATGTATGTGTGTGCCTGTGTTGGGACAAAGGCAGATGGTGCTGTTAACACCCTATGGCAGACTTCCATCCAGGCACACACACAGACACACTAACACATGTTGATGTAGCACAAAAAGGGAAAAAGAGATGCGAAGACAACAAAATGTCTGACTTTGTAGAAAGTATATCAAGGTGTAGATGAGCTTAGAAACAATTTGTAATATTACCCATTATCACTAGAGAGTTAAGTCGTAGGTGTTCCATTACCAAACTTACTTTGTACTCAGTAAATACATTTTAAGTTTAAGTGAACTATAGGGGAAGCAATGTGTAGTTTGTGAAACTCTAGACAAGTTACCGAAGACGCAGCAAAGCATGGGGATTCGAGAGACAATGCTGACAGTGCAGGGGTGTAGTTGTAACAGGCATCCCCAATGCACAACACAGAATACTTAAAGGAGATGTTCCAAAACAAAAAAATGTCCTGGTTGTTTGAATGGATATTTAAATTCTGACCAAACAACTACTTTGAAGCTAAGAAAACTCAGAGAGCAGTCGATATTGAGCACATTTATTTAACTATTAAATATCAGAGTGTGCTGGGAAACAACGTCAAATTGGTTTGCTGAGTGTGGCTAACATCCACCAACCTCCAGTCTGTCTTGCAAGTTAATGTCCACATGCCTGTTCTGGTTAAACATTGGTTGACCATTGCTCTGGGCGGATGGTAGTAGTGATGGGAATTCCGGCTCTTTTTAGATTTTTTCTTGTTTGAATTAATGTATGACCCAAAATTAATGGAAAATGATATGTAAAACGAGTAACTAATGTAAAAAACATAAATTATGTCAAATGTGTATTATTTATGAGGCTTTATTTATATACTTAACACGGAGCAGTGTTCTAAAAAAATTTATTATAAAGTACAAAAACAAGACCCATCACAATTAGACAAAAAGGTCCAATCTCTAATTGCATGTATATTATTTATAAACTTTTAAACACCTTCATTAACAGCAGGTTCCTTTCACTGTCTTTATTCTTCACTTATTGCACTGATGGATAAACAGTTCTAATGTCCATGACCTGGATGACTGAGAACCTTCACAGACAGTTCTAATGTGTCTTTGCAGGTTTTTTGTGGACCCTGATTGACGACACTTTCACCTTGCACAGTCTACACTCTGCCTTTTAAGAGTCCCTGCCGTTTTAATGTGTCCACAGTTTACTGTGTTTCCTGCAGTCACTCGTTTTCTCACCTTTCCAGTACGTTCCCTGTCTGTCGCGCATGTTCTCCCGACTTGTATCCCTCCTGTTGGTGCTCACTGTGCTGTGTGTGTCTGTAACCTCTCCCATCCCCGTTCTGCTCAATGTAGACATGTGATTGGTCAAGACGCCACCATATGTCTTGACCAATCACGTGAGGCTTTAACAGAAAAGATGAGAAAAAAAAAAGAAATGGCTTCCAGTCAGGAGCCGGCTCCCGTAGTTCACTTCAAAGAGCCGGCTCTTAGAGCCGGATTGTTTGAGACCGAAACATCACTAATAACCAGATGGAGATGTTATGAAACAACTTATATCTTGGTTGTTTCAACTGATGTTGAAATTCCGACTAACTAGCTAGTTTAACGCACAGAATGTATAAATAATGGACATAGTATCTGTGACGTTACCCACTCATTTTTTGTACCAGGCTGTAAACATGTTTATTTCTGCTGTAAAGATCGGCTATTTTGAATTGGTGTGTATGTGGTTTATGGTACTTCTGGAGCCAGCCTCAAGCGGATCCTCGATAAACGGTAGTTTTTAGCACTTCCGCATTGGACTCATATTTTGAGACCGGAGGTTGTCGCTTGGTTTAAAGGTAAGAAAACTCAGAAAGCAGTCAAAATTGAGCACAAATTATTGAACAGTTGAACGTGGGATCATAGAGTGTAGGTACACAATGTCAAGTTGGTTTGCTGAGTGTGACTAACATTAGCAGAGCTAGCACCACCAGCCTTAAATCCTTCTGTACAGGTTAATGTCCACATAACAGGGCTGGTTACACATTGCTCTGGGTGGATGGTAATAACCGAACTCTGCCTATGTTTCACTTTTTCTCAATTGCTTACATCAAAATTCTGCTAAACTGTGCCACACTATGAGTTTCCATCTGTCATCTGTGCTGGTTTACGTCAGGGTAGTTGAGCATTGCAGCACTATGGGAGTAGTCAAGTCTTTAAACTTTGGTCAAGGTACTTAAAAAGGTAAAAGTACAAGAAGACAACAATAAACGGCACAACATATTTATATAAAAAAGTCAAATCTGTCAGGATGTTAATGTTCTTGAGGAGAAGGCCAAAGAGAAGAGATGGGTCTTCAGCAATGATTTAAAACATGAAATAGTGGGGGCCAATCCTATCTGAAGTGGTAAGCTACTCCAGAGATTGGGGGCAGCTATTGCAGTAGCTATTAGCCAGACAGCCCCAGTACCTCTTCACTGACGCTTAGACACAACCTTTGACAAGCCTTTTGGACCTACGATTCTAAAAAATGTGTCACTATATTAAACTGACTGGTAATTCTATTGAAGCTTTGACTGAAACATCCCTTGCACCTAGGTTTTTCAGTTGATGTGCCATAAGACAGAAAGAGGAATGAGAAGCAGCAAGAGGCATTGATTCAAATCAGACTCAGGCTGCTGCTGTAAAAACCCATCATTGAATCAAGCAGCGACAAATTAGTGACTAATGATGGCATCATATACAATAGCAAATGTTAATGAATCAGATATAACAGCAATTTACACACCTGCACAAGCTGCTGCATAAACACTGCAGATATCTCCATACCAGACACCACCAGCATCAATCTTGTACACACATACAAACACACAAAGGCTTCTTCTTTCAAGGGACAAAGTGAAAATGAAATATAGTTGTAGTCATCAGATACCTTCTCGCATGGATGTCACCAGTTAATGCTTTTCTCTCTGTTCTTTCTTTCCTCTTCCACCCTCTGTGTTTCTATCTCTGGCATTCAGGCTGCCAGCGCTGACACCCAGAGTAATATCAAGAAAAACTATTTTCACTTTGATGTGCCTGTGTGTGTGCTGGTGTGTGTATTTGTTCCCTGCCTGTTGTGTGTAGAGCAGCCTGTATCTTTGCGGGTGTGTGAAAGGTGTGAGGTGCATATGGATGTGTATCTGTGAGCGTACGCCACCCATGCTGCGTTAGTTCTTATAACTGGAGAGTGCCAAATCATGCAGTACATATGTCATATCTGTGCATATGTTCATTTGTTCACATGTATTTACCATATATGTATGAAGTCATGATGTGCCTGAAACAGAGAGTGGGAATCCCTCACAGGGACCCTTTATCTGTATCCTGCAGACCTGGAAAAGTCTATTTCTGGAACAAAAGCTATTAGAGGAACACAAATATAATAAACTGCTTTATTCAGGGGCAGGATCATCGAAAGAATGTGGCCCACCAATAAAGTCTGAGCCCACACCTCCTTCTCAAAACAGACCACCAAACCTCAGGGAAACCAAAACTTACGGTGGTGAAAGAGAGAGTCAGAGAGTAATAAGAGAAGAAAGGAAGATATTTTTGTATCTGAATTAGGAAAGAAAAATAAACAGGACTTAAATGAAGAACAGAAGTGTAGAAATGAATTTAAATCACAACAAGGACCTTTAACCTTAATAAACACTTGAATCGATGGCATACTGTTGTGTACTTGACGGTGTGTGTCTGTAAGTCGGTTCGTGTGTGTGCTGCCGTTATGCGCACATGTCAAAGAAGCCTGTAAGCTAAAACTGCCCACATGTGTATCCTCCTGTGTATGTGTGTGACACAGCAAGCTCAGTGAGAGTGAACAACAACATCCATCCATCACACTTACCAGCTGGCTGTCTGGGTGTTAGGTTTTTTCTTTCAGAAAAGCACACACAGAGTTTTGGAGGCAATTTATTATCTATTCCCTATTATAAGTCGAAAATGCATAAAAGTTCTACCTTTTTATTTTTGGGGTTCAAGGGTTTCAATCAATGCTATTATAGGTAGGAATGACCAGACTTGAACCACGGAGAACCAGGAAGTTCTGTGCCAGTGTATTACTGAGGTCAGACTACACAGTCTTTGTCTGTTATGATGGTCACTGTGTTAGATTAACATTTAAGCTAGCTTTTATCAAGGTAGTAAAAACACATTAAGTTACAAGGGTCTTCTTCTTTTTCGTCCTTTCTTTGAACTGTGCCAGAATTGGGATTCCTAACGAGTTGATTTTTTAGAGAGTTTTTCTGCTCTCAGAAAAAGATTGCAAGTGCAAGTCAACAGACTGGCCATCATTAAGGCTGATTTATACTTATGCGTCTCCCCTACGCAGCAGGGGCTGACGCAGACATGACCCCCCCATACTTGTGCGTCGGTGTGTCCGTGTTGCGCAGCAATTCTCCGCCGAAACGCCTGAGGGCAGTGCGGTCTCTCTGATAGCCGGCCGCCTGGTCCTGCTATGATCTCTGTTTACTTTTCCACAGAGTATCAGAACGTGTTATGTTAATCTACAGCTGATACATGTTGCTGTTTATCATACAGACATGATTACATGAAGAATAGAGAGGAGGAGATGAAATACACGGCCGATGTGCGGCCGATATCCGGGATCCCAGAAGTGCTGTAAATGCGGGAAAGACAAAGCCGCCGAGCGGATCAATCACAGAGCTTGCAGTCCGCGTTGGCTCTACAGGGAGTTACATTTTGGAGGAGATGCACGTCAGCTACGTGCTTAGGCCTCGGCGTAGGTACGGGAGCTATGTAGACCCCCGCGTAGGGTACGCCATTGATTCAACGCAGAAGTATAAATCAGCCTTTAGTGATCAGACATCACAACAGCATGAACTCAAGATGTTTAGAGGAGCTACCTACACAATATACCAGTTGTATAACCAGTTAGTTTCTGTGGTTGGTAGTAGCGACCAGAGGCTGGTTTTGGACATCCATTTGAAATGTAAAAATGAACTGCTTGGTGCCAAAAACAAACTACGTTTTCAAATTGCTCTGGTGATGTCAAGCTAACCTCCTGCAATGGATGTGGTTTTGAGAGACCACCTGAGCCTCCACTATTCAGTTTCCCTTAAATACAGTATTTCTATATCTGTATCACTGCCACTAACCCCCTGATCTTATTCTGTCTCCTCCAACTGTCAGTAAATCAGCTCATGTTTGTTGAAATAAATATATTCCAGGGTAAATCTAGGACGCTGTCAAATCCAGAAACTCTCATGGAGGGGAAAGAAGGTCATTCTGAGGTTAGATGATCTGACTTTATGATTACCAGTAGTTGTTGCATAAATCCCAGACCCAAGCAGGAGTGCACAGACAATGAGTATTTTACGTAATATATGCTGGCTATAATAAACACGTCTGTACTCTATTTGCTGCATCTTGATCTGTTCTGTCTTATTTCTGTGACCCTTGTAGAGTTATTAGACAGACAGCAGTTTCAAAGCAGCTGGAGCAGAAGAGACAGAGACGGTTCTAGATGGAGAGAAAATCTGAGATTGAAAAAGAGAGAGAGATTGATGAGTGGATGGCTCTTTAGTAGCCGTGTCACAGTCAATCAAACCTGTAATTGATGGCATCAATTAAACTGAGTTAATCAAGCTCTTTTAATCTGATGATGATTCTCTCAGTTATTCTCAGCTATTTTTAAGGTAGATATTAAATGTGATTTGACTGTTAATGGAGAGATGTATTCATAGGGGCTAATACCTACTGTTGTAGAATTTAAATGCCCTTTGTTTACTATTACATCAGGAATTATTTCAGTTTTCTTATGCTATAAACCATCTAGACTTTAAGGGAAAGCTAATGAATTAAATAGGATGGAGTTCCTAATATTACATCAGTACAAATGGTTCATATGAAGAAGCAGAAATCCATGACTGTCCATATAATTTTCTTTTCACTGTGACAGATTTTATTGCAAATGTTGTGCTGTACTTTGGTTGCATGTTTCAAAGTATTTTCACTTCTGACAAGTTCTACAACTTGTTAAAATATCATTAGGGCACAGGTGTTATTGATCTTAAACCTTTTCTTCCTAATTTCCTGGCCGTAGATAGTTTTTAGACCTAAGCTCTAAGGCTGACAGGAACAGCACTGTATGAGAATATTAAAATCACAAATGACCCGTTTAGATAAGCATAATATTTTAATCATTTGTGACCATGTAATCACAGATAAGCTAATACTGAAAATGTGGGACAAGCCAAGTCTGAAAGTCCATAAAAAAGTCAAGTTTAATTGAAGTCACCTTGTGTCATTTGAATGTACTCCATCTGTCCACTCATCCACATTTTTCTTACTCTGTGTCTCAAGTAAACTTTCCACTTGTATAAAGGTAGCATTTCTCAGGGCAGGTTAAACAGTATCAATCAGATGTACTGCAACAATTGACCACTGCTTGAACTATTCGGTTTAAGTTGTTGTCGTGTAGGTTGTGTCTGATACAGAGGTCAAGACAGAGAGCAGTGAAAAAGAAAATGAATGAAAATACTTTAAATCAATAGTATTTTGATGTCAATGGTGTTTCTGTCAATAGTTAAATGGAAAAGTTTGACTTTATCAGAAATAGTTTATGTCCAAAAGTTAAGATAAGCTCAACGTTGACATACCACTTCTTAGTGTAGAGCACGGAGCTTGACCGAAGAGGTTGTCAGCCTTGCTTAGCATAAAGACTGGAGGGTAAGTAGCTAGTTTGGCTCTATGCTTTCGGAAAACTTGTAAGACCATTTGTCGAGTATATCTTATTTGTTCGAACATAAATAGCAGTGATTGTGAAACATAGAGAACACCCTTTCCTTAGCCTTTTAATATTGTCTCTTGTGATACGTGATTTAGACAATCTCTCGTCCATCTCGTCCAAGCTCTCCGTCCATCATGTTTGATGACCTGCCTTTTGACTCCCCTGATACATGCTCTGCCGCAGGTGATTATGAAAAGAGGAAGAAGTCCTTCCGAATGTCCTTCCTGTTAGTGCGCTGGTCTTTGTTGGATGCCTCATGTTAAATATATATTTTCTAGAGATGCATCGAAAATTCGGCCACCGAAAATGGCCCAAAACTGCATTTTCAACCCAAAGACATTTATCACCAAAACAACACAGCTGAAACAGACTGTTGTGATGACGCAAGCAAAAAAAGGCGGCCAGTACGCGCTGTCTGGATAAGGGCCAACATGTCTGCATCAGTTATTCCTTTAATTGCAGCATTAAAGCATCTGCTAAGCAAAGAGGTTGAGACGGACCACGGAGTGAAAACAATGAAAAGTATGTGAAAAGTATACTCTGAGAGTCTGTTAGCTCCCCCCCCCACAAAAACACACACACACTATGGGAAGTCACTGCACCCAGCCAATAAATAGTCAAAGCATATAGCTAGCTAGCTTAGTAACCTCAATTTGTTGCTTTTGCATTACTGTTTGTAATAAAACAGTAATGTATTTCAAGTTTTTATGCTATGCTAAGCTAAAAATTTCCCTGAAATTTTCCAGCTCCTCATCCAATGGAGAGTTTTAGAAGTGGTGTTATTTTAACAAGTAAGAGATTAAGTGTTAAAAAATATCATGAGTTGTTACAATGCATATACACTATGTGTATGTGTGTGCTGGTGTGTAAAAAACAATGCTTCTACGGTAACAGTAAGCAGGTGTGAACCCAGCATGTTTGCTAATGCGTATGTGTGTGTGTGTGTGTTTGTGTGTGTGTGAGAGAGAGAGACTGTCATTGGGCCCAAAGAAGGTTCACGCTGTGAGTCTCGAGCTTGCTCTGCTCCGGCAAAGGTGTTTCATTATCTTTGGTTAGCACACACAGCAGGTGAGATGGAGATTGAGAGAGAGACAGGATGAGAATGAGATGACACTGCTAAAAACTCCGGAAGCATTGAAACCAGTGTTATTGTATTTGAAACACCTCGGCTGCCCCACCTTTTCACTCTCTTTTTGGAGCTGTGCACACAGTCAGCAGAGTCGGAGATAATCACCGGCGGGATTTTCTCCATTCAGACAAAGTCATTCTGGGCCACTGAAAGGAAACTCCACACTGGATGAATAAAAAGTCTGTTTTCATTATACTTCTTCTGTCATGTCTCTCAAGGGGAATAATTTGACTTTTGTGGCCTTTGAAGGAACATCCATGAATGTCAAGAAGCAACATGTTTTCTATTCACAACTTTGGTTTAAAAAAAGGAGAAAAAAACACCTGAAATGAAATTGTGAAAACATGAATGTATGACTGAAGAATGGCTTTGGGACTGTTTGTTAGTCATGGACAATACAAATACATAAGAATGGTACTGAGCTTTCACCAACACTGGTGAGTTATTACAAATTAAACACAACGCTAGTTTTCATTTTGCTTCTGACTGCTTGAGGCAACCTTTTTTCAAAAATGAAAATGAAATGATTGAAAAATAAATAAGTTCATGGACTCTGAAGATAAAAGGCACATTCTGAACTACCAGTTTATATATAATAAGCTACCATTGCAAAGTATTGAAACCTTTTACAGTCATGTGACAGATACAGACTCTGCATGCACAGCAGTCAGTCCTATGTGCGTTCAAGTTAGGAGCTCCATTAAAGTGATCGCAAACAGAAATGTATTATAGATCATTAATGGAAAACAAGAAGTTGGTAACTGTTTGACGCACATCACAGAGGTGATGGTCACAGGATATATCATTCAGACCTGGTTGCACTCACTATAACTCACCATAGATGACAGATTCAGTGGAATCCTTTTATGGTCATTTTAATGGTTTATAGTAAAATATACGCTTACATTACTTTTCAAATCAAGTTCTTTAGATGTACAACATCTCTAATCCTTCTCCAAAATATTTTGGTTTGTGTCAGGATATTATAGTGTCTTGAGGTTGATGGATTCTTCGTTGAGTTCAGTGAAAAGGGTATAGGGATGTTTTTATCTTGCCAAAATATAGATTAGAAGATGAACAGCATCCTCATTTTTCCAGTAGGCCTAGCTTAGCATAAAGGCTGACAGCAATGGCAAACAACGAACACGGCTCTCTGCAAAGATCAAAACACACAAACCTTAGTATCTAAAGTATAAGATGCACTCTCAATAGCTTTCTTTTTTTCTTCATCTAGATACAGTACTAGTCCGCATCCTACATACCGGTTCGACTAAGATACCAGTATGAAATGCAATAAGAGGTATTGGATTGGGTTAGTTAATTATACCAAGAAGATGGCATTCCAAGATGCAAGGTAGTGGTTCACCAGAGTATGCAGAATAATTAGTGACACAGACCAGAGCAGTAGCGCCACATTAATAGCTTTTCTCCCTTATTAGGTCATAATGAAGCGTTTAAAGAAAACTGTGGCGTACTGTTGAGTAAATAAACATTGTGTAGTGCTGGTTTCACTGAAAAGACTTGTCAGTTCTAGGCAACCGCAAACTTGTAAAGTTGGGTGGTGGGTGGAGTCCAGGCGAAGTGGTCACGTAAGCGTGTCAGTAGTGTGAACTTATCTACAATACCTGCCACTTGCAGAACTGTCAGCTCCACATGGCGTTAATGGGTGGTACCAGAAAGAGCTACACAGCTGCACTGAAACTGCACATTGTTGACTTTGCTGCAGTGTTAATTTCGTTAACGAAAATTATGACGATAAATGTTCGTCGACGACCCATTTTTTCATGACAAAAAAGAGACTATGACGAGCTAAACTGCATCACTGATAATAAAAACTGACAAACTTATGTTTAGTTTTTGTGGACGCGACAATGACGAGACGAAAAGTTTAGTGGTGGACCGTTGGACATTAAGAATTCATCTTTTCCCCCGCTGTGCGTCTAATCTTTAGAAATAAAAGCGATGAATTCATGTGACAGGCTGAGTTATTATTTGAGGGTCACTGTGTTAGCTTGGTCTCTACCTGCAGCAGGTGTTCTTTATGAACCAGCTCTCCACACCTCCATGCATCTAACTCAGTTTCATTGACGATTTTTACCCCCGGTGTGCGTTAGTGCCAAAGTGACAAAGTGGGGTACATATGTTTACTATTTGTCGTTTGCAGTTTTTGCTGCGAACTTGACTATTTGAACACTTGGTGGCTGATACCGATATCTGATCTACTACATTAATTATTGTAAAGAGAGAGAATGTTTTAGCAAAAATCAAAGACTGAAATGTGACTAAAACTAGACTAAAATGTTTTGGGTTTTTGTCGACTAAAACTAGACTAAAACTATAAAGGGCTGAAAAGACAAAAATGTGACTAAAACTAAAATGCATATTCATGTTAAGACTAAGACTAAATCTAAAATAGCTTCCAAAATTAACACTGCTTTGCTGAACTCAATGGAAATCATCACTCAGGAAGATGGTTTAAATCTTTTCCCTTCAAGAGACCCCCAAAAAGATACTGGTGCAACTTATATTTCATATTTCACTGTGATGTATTAAATCTTATTTGACTCATCTAAACAATGACAAAAGTTTGATATCGTAGATTTCTGAGCCTCCAAAGTGTTTTAGGCATATTTTTGAAAGGGACAAAGGTAGCTGTTCCTACTTTTTTCAGACTTTAGCTAAGATATCCCCCCCCCCTGTTCCCCCGGCTACTACAACATGCTAACTGTCTCCAACAAAAACAAACTCATACACACCACAAACACTGCCACCAAAATCATCCACCTCCCCACACCCAACCTGTCTGACCTCAACAACAGAGCCATCATACGCAGAGCACGCACTATAACACTGGACCCCCAACACCCCCTCTACTCGGTCTTCACACTACTCCCCTCCGGTCGCAGATACAGATCCCCTTACTGTAGGTGAGCCCGGTTTGGCAGAAGCTTCGTCCCATCGGCCATAGCACTGCTAAACAGAATGCCACTGTAATGTGTCCGGTGTGCATATATGTGTCCAGTGTGTTCATATGTGTTCAGTGTGTTTTATATGTGCCCAGTGTGTTTATATGTGTCTGGTGTGTATATTTATGGGATGCGGGGCACCATTGCTGTGAGGCTGGGTGGATGTTTATGGTTATTGGGTTCATATATGTATTCCTGTACAGACGGTGGCAACAAATCTCCTTATTAAGGACAAATAAAGATCTATCTATCTATCTATCTATCTATCTATCTATCTATCTATCTATCTATCTATCTATCTATCTATCTATCTATCTATCTATCTATCTATCTATCTATCTATCTAATTACTAAGCTAATTGCCTGCTAGTCCCAGTTTAGTGGCCATGAAACCGTCAGGATTGTTTGTGTCTTCTTATACAGGAAATATGATCAAATACAATTTTCAAAAAATGTTGATAGTGCAGGGAGACTATCTGATTGAAGATAGTTTTAAGAGAGTATGAAGGTGATGGATGGGAAACTTTGCAGCCATAGATATATATATTTTCTTAAGGGACCAAATGAAGAACATCTCTTTTTATCGCCTTATGTTGTTTCTGAAAGTCTGCTCAGTTTACAAAGAGACACTTCTACTTTTCAAACTTACTGCAGTTAAGCTGACATTTTCAGCATAAAATACCCTGAACATTACTGTTATTATTAGTTGTGGTAGAAAATTATAATAAGAACAGATTTTATGACATTTTTTTTAAAAAAGCATTATAACACCCTCATCTGAAATCTGTCAGGGAGCATCAGATTTCAAATCCAAATTTGTGTGTCTGGTTTATTTAGACGCATGTTGAAGGTTACAGACTGTGCCCTTCTGACAGAAGTGGCCCTGTCAGCCTGGCAGGCAGAAAAATACATACAGACACTAAATTAAGAGATACAGTAGAAGCAGCAGACACAAAATAGTGTTAATTAAAATTATAAGAGAAGAGCAGAGTGAATGTCCTGGAAAGTGGACAGTCTAAGTTAGGGTGTGTGTGTGTGTGTGTGTGTGTGTGTGTGTGTGTGTGTGTGTGTGTGTGTGTGTGTGTGTGTGTGTGCAGGAGAGGGTGAAGGAGAGAGAGATACACCCATCTGCTGTATGGCTCTCAGTATCCAAGGAGACACAGAGAAACTACTGTACAATCTCCTCTAGGCTGCCCACAGCTAATCTTGTGTGTTTGTGTATGTGTGTCTGATTCTTGGCATCCACCTGTGACTGGTAAGCATTCTTCTGTGGCTTTGGGTGAGCATCTGTGCGAGTGTGTGTGTGTCAGTGTGTGTGCATGTGCACTCCATATTTGTGCATGTACACACACCGTGCAACTTCAGTGCCAAATTCATTAAATTTGCATTACTCAGCCCGATTAGAAACTGCGCCCTCTCTCCTGTGGAGAGATGAAAAGATGAGTGGAGTTCTGTGAAATGCCAGTGAGACCGATAGAAATGAGGATGAAGGATGAAAAGACGAGGAGAACGGTAACCTGATGGCTGGTAGGCCTGTAATCAGGAAGCTGATTATTGACTCCCACACATTCATTTAACTCTTGTTGTTGAACATGTGAGACGTGTTTAGATTATCTGGAGTTAAACGTTGTGTATTCATCAAAACAGTCACTTGACAGCCATGGGAGGAAGATAAATCTGTCTGGACGACTGATAATCAAAGCCCCGGTTTCACTACACTTTCTGCATTTCGGATGAAAAACAACTAACATAATTAACTGTGATTACTCACTGCATTAACTATGAAATTACCATAATGTAGTGCAGACAGGATTTGCAGCCTAGTATCCATATATAAATGGGGTCCACAATGAACAGTTAAAACACATCTTTTTATGTCCTGTAGGGACACAACGCTTAGTTGACATTGTTGTCAAAAGTCGACAGACATCACAAAGTGCCTCACAATAAAAGAACGATCATAACATTGTATGTTATGGGGCGGCTGTGGCTCAGCGGTATAGTTGGTTACCTTTTAATCGGAATGTCGCAAGTTTGATCCTCGCTGAAGTGCTCTTGGGCAAAACACTTTAAACTGCCCCCTGTGGCTGTGCCATCATGTTTGGATGGGATTAGCTGATGGGGGGCTTAACATAGCAGCCTCTGCCATCAGGAAGTGAGTAAGTGAATGTGACACGTTATGTGGAAGCACCGTGAGTGGTTAGAGGACTAGAGAAAGCGCTATATAAACACAATCCATTCACAATTTACTTTCAACCTTAACTTAACTTATACCTAAAATACTAAGTCTAGACAAGCGTTGTTGTAGACATTTTTTTATCCATAGCCATGCTTTGACATTTTTGTTGAAAGTTTTGATGAACATTATTTTCCCAACCTTTTGTAAAAAATACCAGAACTGACATTCACAAATATTGAAGAACATGTAAAAAAAAAAAAATACATAAATATTTTTTTTTTTTAAAGTTCTAAATTGGATATCCATATGAGATGAATTATATATTTTTGAATGGTCATTTATTGATAAGAAAAAATGTAAAAGCTGTGGTTATGTGACTATTATCCATCTTTGCCAGTGTCTGGTCATACAGTCTCACTGCCTGACTGTGGCTGTAGTGCAACTGAAAGCTGTTTGCGAACTATAACAAAGAAGAAGAATGTTAACCACATTAAATAACCAAAGAAGAAAAAAATACCAGTGCCAAGTGGCAACTTCCATTTTTGAGAAATGAAGCTGATGCAGAAGTCGTAAAACATTGCCATACTTTTAGATTTCACTTGAGGTTGCTGCAAAGCACCCGAAGCCACATACACACTCATTCAAAACAGCCCAACTTTACATGAAAAAATGAACATGATTATGTCCTGCTACAAAGAACGATTTTTGCCTGAATGGCTAATATTCATGGGGTGATTTCTAACTGAGTTATAACTCGTGAGTTTTGTTATTAAATCTATGATTTTCACATAATTAGAGGCATGGCTGACTTGACTAACAGGCATCACACTGTAACTGTTAGTGAGGAGGCTAAGGCCCGCTTCAACTCCGCCTCATTGCTTTAAGTTAGATCGTCTGAAAGTTAGGTTGAGTCAGCATTTTCATTATGGCGAAGTCTGCCGATAAAGGCTTCAAAACTCTGCTTTAGAGTGACGTCACAGAGACTATGTCCATGTATGAAACAGTCTATGGTCTGTGCCTGTTAGTAAGTGTAACTCTGTGAGATTGAGTACCAGAGAAAGATTAAGAGACTTGAAGTACAATCTAGCTGATTGTAAGATGTAAGTATGCACTCAATGCTGCTATGTCTCTGAATCATGGACACCAAGCTGGAGGCAGATGCTTTGCTTAATCATCAAGTAGTTCCTACAGACTATATAATGATAGTTTTGCTTGAAGTACCCCTTCTTCTTGTCTGTGTGAGTTTTGAGAAGTTGTCTGCAGTCATGTTGAGTAGTCGACGAGCATTGTTGCTGTTTTAAACGTGCAGCATGTTTCGTGTGTATATCTGATTTCCTGGTCTTCCTCCAGTTAATGCTCGGTGGATCTCTGTGTACTTGTTTGAGACATAAAGTTTAATTAGTGACATTATTAATGACAGTTTTGTTCAGAGTCGTTTTGACAGTGTAAAAGCCTCTTGCACCACCTGCTTTTACAGAGTATTTAATGAGAGAATAACCAAACTGACTCTTAGTTAAAAAGTTTGTCAAACCCAGAACGGGAGCTTATTCAGGTCACTTGTTGGAAGAAGTAAAGGAAGAACGTAAAAAAAGAGTCACGGAAAAGGAAAGTTGAAGAATCAAGGCTTCAGATTTATCACAGTCGAGATGAAAAGAGAAAGAAAAGCGAGCAAATCAAACAAGAACACACTAGGAACAGGATGAGAAATCAAAGTCAGAAATATGGGGAAGACAGGCTGAGGAGAAAGAGGAAGAGAGAGGGAGAAGAGCTAGCGAGGGAGGGAGGGAAACAGGAGGCTCCAGATGGAAGGTTTGCGTTGCCGGGGCGGGTTGCCGAGGAAGTCATTAAGCAGCCATTTCATCTGCGTCTGCTTGGCTAGCGAGGAATCTAATTGCATCTGAGGAGTGGAGAGGAGAAATGCCAAAGTACATTTAGATCAAAGATAGAAGACACCAGAGAGCCTGTAGTCACCAGAACCCCTCCCTCCTCCTCCTCCTCTCATCCTTTCACACTTTGGCTGGCTTTCCTCCCTTCTTCCCCTCATTTTTCCTCCTACTCTCTCTCTCTCTCTCTCTCTCTCTCTCTCTCTCTCTCTCTCTCTCTCTCTCTCTCTCTCTCTCTCTCTCCAGTCTTCACTTTTTTCCCTCCTCATTTTCTAATTTTCCTTTGCCTCCTTCATGCCTTCACCTCTGCTGCTACTTATCTCATCCCTTCAATCACCTTCATCTTTATTCCCCCCCCCCCTCCCTCTCTCTCTCTCTTGCAGTATCGGAGAACAGCACGTGGGTGGTGCATTGTGGGTTTTTTTTTTTCTTTTCTGGCTCATAATCCCCCTAATGGTGCTAAAAACTGTCCCACATCACAGTCATTACGGTTACAAGTGATTCTTTATTTTACACACTCAAAAGAGCTAAAAAGCCTTAACACTTTCCCCTCCTCTTATCCTCCCTCTCCTCCATCTCTTTTTTAAAATCTTTATCTCTCCATCTTCCAGCCTTTTTTTCCCAACTATAAGCGAGTATTTGCTGTCATTATTCGGTTTGTTACATGACAGGGGAGAAAAAAGCCAAGACGGTACTTCTGAGTGTGTTGTAGTCAGTTAGCGAGGTTTGTTGTCACGGTTATTTGTGGGCGGATGGGAGATGTGGTGCGTTGTGTATTTCTCATTTCATATTTCTACTTTGTACGAGGTGTCCATCTCAAAATGTGGATAATCTGAGTAGAAAAGGCAATTAGTGGCTGCTTTTTAACTCAAGAAGGCTCGAATGCAGTGTTACTTTTTGCCTTGCTTGTTTGTGTGTGAGTTTGTGTATGAGTGTGTGAAGGAGAACTTGCAGTAATTACTTTGTGTGGGATTGGCCGTCCACTTTCACCCTAAAAAAGAGAAATTGCTTCTTGCTTTTAAACACTTGAGAGAGAGGGGAGCTGCCGTATGGGGATGTTAGAAGAGGGCTGAGGGGTTGTTGTGTCCAAAATGTTTTCTGCCTCTCCTTAGAAGCCATTAGAACCATTTATTCATTGGAGTGGTAAAGCCAGAGTGGAGCAGTGTTTCAGCAGAAATGCAACAAGTGGGACTCCTGAAGAGGCATCTACCTCAGCACAACAAAAAAAAAGACAACAGTAGAGGAGTTTGGATCTAACACGAGTACCACTTTATAATGCTGAACTGCTGCTGCAACTGCTGTTCCTCTGCAGTGAAAGGCAAGAAAACAACAAATCGCACAGTCTCTGTTCAATACCCGTTGAGCTCAATGATACAAAATAATCTTTTTTTTTGTCAAGGCTAGAAAGCCAAGAAAATTGGTCACGGCTGCACTTTACACAGTAGTCATTCAAAACTGGCTTGATTTCATATCATATTTTATCTGCCTCACCAAAGTCAGTATATTTCCTGAACAAGCAGACAGAGTCCAAAACAGATAAGAAAACAATACTTGAAAGGATTTAGATCTTAGAGACAAGACAGAAGAACTATACTCTGGAGTCACATTCAGCTCTAAACACAAGAGAGGAATATAAATGTTGGCTAATTTGGCAAAACAGTTGACTCAAAGACAACTTATTCCATCCAATTCACATTTGTAAACCCTGGAAATGTTCAAGTGTGCACCCCCAGAGCTCTATAGCACTGTACTATAAGTGGGAGAACATCTCATGACACCTCAATCTTAGATTTTAACTATTTTTAAAGTTTAAATTTAAGCTTTAGAGAAAGATTGCCTTTGCCCCTTTTACTTCCTTTGCCGTGGCAACTTCGTATACAGTTTTGATGACAAGTGGCACTTTATCATGTTGTTTTCCCTCCTGTCTATATCTTTGCTTGTGTTGTACTCACTCTAAGATGTACGTCACTATGGACAAAAGTGTGTGCTAATTAGATTGTAATAACGTAAAAAAAATTGCTTTTATTTTGAAAGGGCACGCAATGTATTTCTGCTAGATTCTGAAATTACAGCAATGAGAACGACAACAAGAATGATCACTGCTGCTACTAAATCAAACCTTTTCTTTTACTGCTGAAGTTCCAAGACTGCTCTTCATTTTGTTCTTTGTCACTTAGAGAGACTGTCGACTGGTTTATCAGAAGCAGTTAACATTATGTCGATGAAAGACAAAATTATAAAATAGTGTTGGAAACATAAGACACCCAACAACTGAAAATTCTTCACCAGTCGCCCTCGAGTTTGTGCGTCTTTATTCAGCTACGTCCCATCATTACAATTTACCTAAGTCAACGTGCTTTAGAGAAATGTCCTAAATGTTCATTTTTTATGCTGATGATACACATATAGTGATTGAGAAAAAAAGATGTAAGCACTCTTTGTTCTCTGTAATGAGAAGCTTAAGTTCAGTCGATTCAGATGGCTGTCTAACATGAGCATGATTCTGCTTGAGGTTTCTGCCTGTTAAAAGGACATTTTTCCTTGCCACTTTAACGTGCTAAATTTGATAGCAATAACTTTTAATGTTTGTTGTGATTTGGCGCTATATAAAGTTTGACTGATTGATTAATTAAGTTCATTTGTTTCTGTCATATCAAAGAAATGTGTTCATAGATGGCAGTGAATACTGTGGCCCAGTACATGCAGAATGGACCCTGAAGGTTAGATCTTTTAATAACAACCATTCTGACTCATCAAATCCTACATCACATTGCACTAAACAGGCAAAATAGAGTTATTCTTTCTAATTTTATTATCTTTATCTTTGCTTTGGAAAAGGTGTGGGTAAAAGCTCATTCACTATGAAAGAGCAACACAAAGCTTGAGATGCTAACAAGGCCATCAGACTCGAGCTCTGTACTGTTGATGTGAATAATAGATGAAGAGTTTGTGGCTTGAACAAAAGAAAACATGTTAGTTTTCATTAAGCAGAGTTGATTTATTTTCTCATTGGAGATCAAATTTGTTTCAATTCATCTTATTCATATGTTTTACAAACATAATATTTTTCACTACATTATGTTTTCTATTAGATTTGCATCATTAGCTGGATTTGTTTTTTATTATGCAAACTTTAGCATTTCTATATTGAAGCAATTTATTAAAGTTGTGTTGTGTAAAAAGATATTGAATTACTTTTTCTTCTGAATAATTCAGGAAAGTCAAACACAATACATGTAGCACTCTGGATATTCAGCGCTTCACACGGGTCAAAGTCAAGTATTGAATACAAAACCAAATATTTGCTCATGAGACAAGTGTCAGCGCAAATATTTAATGTGACATAATCTCTGATCAGCATTCACCTGATGTCAAATTGAGCCATGGGTTAACTTTTGTTCAATCAAACCAAAATTGTCAGTTAGATTGTTTTATTTTCAGTGTGCAGACAAAGAAAAGATGTGGACTCTCTTCTCTCTAAGTGCCTGATACTGAACTGAGGTTGATAATCAGGCCTTAATGTGACAAAGAAAAGAACAAGGAGTGAGTGTATGACTGCTTGAAATGAGATAGAGAGGCTTGGAATCTGTGTGTGTGTGTGTGTGTGTGTGTGTGTGTGTGTGTGTGTGTGTGTGTGTGTGTGTGTGTGTGTGTGTGTGTGTGTGTGTGTGTGTGTGTGTGTGTGTGTGTATGTGTGTGTGTGCGTGTGCACTTTAGCGCAGCTGTGCGAGTGAGTAAGCCTGAAAGTGGCTAACAAGCCTGAGAGAGGTGTTATCTTCCTCTGTAAAATCAGGTTAACACATTATGCTGCAGGGAGACAGAGTTCAACCTCCCAGCGCTGCAGAATTCAAACAACTACTCGTTAGCCGACTCAACATCAACACGTTTCACTCTGTGATTACAGGAGTGGTGCAGGTGGAGAGAGGCATTAGAGGAAAGGCTGGCTCCAACGATGCAGAGGAGAATGCAGAAAGGTTAAGAAAGTGTGCAGGTGTGGATAAGAGCGGGAGAGAGAGACATGGCTGGGGAAGGAAAATGAGGTGAGTGGAAACCAAAAAGCATGCTCAAGTGAATATTCCAGACAAAATTTTGCAGAACAGGAGTGGAGGAGCGAGAGGAGGCGAACACATGTGATAACCAAACTCTTCCACCTGTGAAATAATAAAAGATATGCTGGCTTATCATTTTCCCTCTCCTTTTTCCCTCCTCTTTGCCTCTTTTGTTCCATTCTTCCTACGGTGTGTTGCCGTGAGGCAGAGGAGCGGCGCTTTAATGTGGCTGCTATCAGTTAGTGCTGTGATGTCTTTGTCCTTTTTTACCTTCTGTTCTATCTCCCTGTCCCACTTTGTCACACTGAATATTAACTTCTGACAAAAAGTTCATCCAACTTATTGAGAAAAGTTAAGGGGGAAATCAAGGACTAAAAACTCAAACCTAGTGCTGGAAAGTATTTTTGGCAGGGAGTTCTGAAAAGAAGTCGAGGTTAGAGTCGATGTTGTTGCGGAACAAAGTGAGTTGTAAAAACCATTTATAGTCTGTTACACTGTGACTATATAACTTTTGTTTTTTGGCTTATGCTCCCCACTTTGAGTTCATCGAACAAAGAGTGTTGTACAATCTTTTCCTACAAGTTTGTTTCCATCCAGTTTGTATGTGCATGTTTATTTTGTGTATAACAAAACTGGAGTGAGAAGTCTGCATAATTAGGAAGAAAAAATATTGCAAAGAAGTGTCAAGTTATCTCATCCCTGTGCAGCTTCCCTACTTGACTGGACTGACAATCTGCCCAAAGACGACTTAACTTTACTGAGTTTTGTTTTTTCCTTTATTTTATTGAGTTTCCTTTTTCATTTCAGTTTGCTTAGCAACTTCTCCATTAGCTATTAGTTGAACAACTTTTAAATCAAGGAAAACAGACAAAAGAAATGCACTTGCCTGTCTGTTAATGCACGATTTAAACTACCTGTTTATTTATTGCTGGTACCACTCACACAATTCACTTTCTAACTTTAACACCAAAGGAGTAAAAGTTGAAAAAAGTTTTAAAAACAGCATAAATACCAAAGTGATCACATCCCTGAACTTTTTATGTAGAATTAATGATGATTGAAACTTCTTTTTTTTTCCTGGCATGAAGACGTTAAAACTACTCTAGCAGCTGGCTTGTTCTTAAATAGATCCAGTTTTAGTCTGAGGATCCACATTAATTTCCCATCTTCCAGCCAGAAAGTCCTCAAAAGCATAAAATATAATAAAATATCACACAGACTGTCACCAAAAGAGATAATCGGCAAGGCTCAAACGGTTACTAACTACAGCCATAAGGAATGAACAGGGCACATGAATGCCATAGAAGCTATCTGCCATGGAACATGGCAATGACTAAATACCATCTGTTACCCAAACTGTGCTGCAGGATAGAAGACCAAATCATTTTCACCATGGGAAATATTATTTACTCACTCCACTGTTACTGCACAGAACAAAACACACTCTCCATTTCTTCCCAAAAAGTCCCTTCTTTCACTTTTATTGAATGCTTGATGCTTTTCACATTAAAATGCATTCTATGTTGTATGATTTTTATTACATTTAGAATGCTGTTATAAATCGGCTGTTTGTATGTCAGCTGTGTTATGAATGAAGCTTCTCACAAACACCGTTTAAGCTAACAGATTTCCGGTCTCTGCCACTGCTGCAACAAAACAGTGCTTTCAGCTCAACCACCACTCCAGCATCCATCTGCAGGCTCAGACTGTCATCATATCACTCTTTAATTTCTGAATGTAAAGTTAATCTGTAAGGAATGATGAGCTTCAGAGCCTGGACGCCAAACCTGAATTACGTTATGCTGCTAAAATGAACTTCTGGTCGACACAGTGTGAGTTGACCGATTAAGTTGCAGAAAGTTTAGCAGAGACAACCCAAAGCTAGAGCAGTCAATGCCAAAATCACTGAATTTGCTGCACCTGATGACCAAACTTTTACGTCAAAGGAGGGTATCGTCAGCAAATGGTGAATTTGAAACAGTATCCCAAGTCACTGCATCATAAGATTTACCTCAAACATACTTCTAACATTAGTCCAGGGAGTATGCTCAGTTTGATGGCCCATTGGTTGGATGACGACTTTAACATTGAATACATTATTGCATGCACATGTGTGCTCTGGTTTGCTGTAAAAAAGGAAAGAATTGACGACTGGGAAGTCAGAACTATTTTATTTTTTCTTTGAGTGTTAACGGTTTCAGTTATGGGGCGCCGTTGGTCTAGCGGTCTAAGTGCACCCCCCACATACAGAGACTATAGCCCTCATTGCAGTGGTCGAGGGTTCGATTCCAGCCTCAACCATTTACTGCATGTCCTCCCCCACTCTCTACTCCCCACATTTCCTGTCTCCCCTTAGTTGTCCTATCAATTAAAGGCAAAAAAGCCCAAAAATATAACTTAAAAAAACCCAAACATTTGTTAGATTTGGTAATAATAATAATAATGATAATAATAATAATAATAATAATAATAATAATAATAATAATAATAATAATAATAATAATGTTTTAAATAATAATTGATATAGCGCCTTTCAAAACAAATTACAAAGCACTTTACAAACATTTTTTAAAAAGCAGTAGTAGTAATTAAGAACATTTTATTATCAAACAGAAGTATTAACACAAGCGTCAAAGCAATTAGCCATAAAATCAATAAAAAGCAAGTCATAAATAGTGAGTTTTTTAAAAAAAAAGACGTCATTGTGTTAGCTTCCTGGATCTCCTCTGGCAGGTCGTTCCACAGCTTAGGGTCCTGAACAGAAAATGCTCGAACGCCTTTCGTTTTTTTCTGTTTGAGCATGGAATAATTAGAAATGACCTACCGGAGGATCTGAGGTTACATGTACAGTAGGCTCATAGGGAGTCAAGAGGTCAGCAATGTAGTCTGGTAAGCATAGAAGTTTATACTTTTGCATTTCTGCTCACTAAATCTTCATCTTTCTTACCATCAGGGGTGCATGAAGTACACATTTTGGAACACAAAACTGTACAATTAAATATTGGTAACATTATCGCTATCAACCATCAGGAGCAGGTCATTATTGGTCGTGGCTATCCATGTCCTGCATCCATAAAAAAAAGAGTCTAGCAGTACAAAAAGCAGTAAAGAAACCAGATTTATCCACACAGTTCCTACAAAATCTCCAAAATCCACTGTCTCAAACCTCTTTTCCAGGAATTGCTTCAGTACGATTAATGACCAAAACATTACTTACTGATGTAACGTTTCTCTTAATACATATGAGTGTAAAGCTTTCCCGGTGTAGTCGTTCTTTTCTCCCCTCTGACAGCACTGCCATCGTCTCTGTGACACACACTGTATATTTTAATACTAATCCCCCGCATACCATCAAAGAGAGAAGGAGGTGTGATTGTTACTGTAATCCCTCGGGATCCTTAATGGGCCAAAGTGAATGAGAGCGGAGGATTAGGGGGCTGTGACGGCCGATATATTCCGTAATTAGCCAGTTAACAGCCTCGGCGATGGCAGGATTAGCCGGGTCTTAGCTGAAAACTTGACAGAGGCTACACATGACTGACAGATTGCACAGAGCTGCTGGAGAGGGAGCCAGCCGAGCACATGAGGGAAAAGAGAGGAGAAGAGGAGAGAAAGGAAAGAGCAATGGAGTGAGAAATTGGAGAATGAATGAACGTTTTTCTATACTTAAACTTGTCATTTAGCCGGGACATCTGAGATTTCACCAACTTAGCTGATACATCTCTCAATACAGACAGAGAGAGAGACTCCAGAGGCTCTGACTGTATCCCTCGCCCATGGTCTTTGTTTTCACACACTCAAATCGGATAAATTGTTAATTTTCTTTCTGTTCTAGCTTTATTCATTTACTCCAGTGCTTTATTAACCACAAAACTCCAGTCATCATAAGTAAAATGTCATAAATGATGACCATAAGAAGAACAAAAAGAAAATACTCTTGAGCATAGAGAACCTTTTAGCTGAATAAACCGCTCTGTGGGACGGTTTGAAATGCTGTAATGAAATATGTATGACTCGTTAAACGTATGATTAGGCTCTGATGATTGCTTTGTTAACACATCTTTTGAATTTTGTGGCCACAGCTCAAGGAGCATGAGGGAGAGTGGAGGTAATCGAGACAGACAAAAACTGCATGGAGGGAGGAAGTAATGTTAGAAAGACTAAATCCCTAAAAATCAAACATTTTCTGATTTACCTGCAGATGTTGCATCCTAAGCACAAATTAACATGCCCACACAAAGTTTTTAGTTTTTGTTTTTGTTGTGTGAATCCTGCCAAAGTTACACTTCATCCTGCCTGCGGTTGGCTCTCCGTTCTGGCTATCATTGTAAGTTAAACATGTTAACAGACCAAATATAGACGCATAGTGACTTCCAAAACACAGAAAATTGACAACTCAACACACTTCCAGTAAATCATTAGTGATTATCAAGAAGAACTGCAAAAATGGCTGAACACGTAAACACAGATGTGCCAGCCGTGTTTCTGAGACATTTCCTGTATAGAATCAGTAATAAGTCACCTTTATCCGCCTCGACCCCAACTCAGTCAAGGCAGATTGCTGTCTAACATGAGTCTGGTTCTGCTCGAGGTTTCTGCCTGTTTAAGGATGTTTTTACTTGCTGCTGTAACTGGCTACATACTACGAGGTGCAATACATCAAGACAGGATAAGATGAGATAAGACTGGATCATATCCTGTCTTGATGTTGGGTCTTTGTTAATATTTTAACGTAGAGTATCGTCTCGACCTGCTATGTTTGTAAAAATGTCTTGAGATAATGTTTGTTGTGATTTGGCACTGTATAAATAAAGATTGATTGATTGATTGATTGATTGATTGATTGATTGATTGATTGATTGATTGATTGATTGATTCAAACTAGGGCTGTCAATCAATTCAAATATTTAATCACAATTAATCGTATGATTGTCCATAGTTAACTAGAGATTAATCTCAGATTGATTGCAATTTTTTTTATCTTTTCTAAATGTACCTTAATGTGATCATTTTCAAGTTTTCAATAATCTTATCAACATGGGAGTGGACAAATATGCTTGCTTTATGCAAATGCATGTTTATTATTATTGCAGCACTCCAAAACAATGACAAATACTGTCCAGAACAATCGCCACACAACGATGCCACACAATATGCTGAAAGTGCATTTTGACCTGAATGTAACATTACTTAGTAATTCTACTGTAAAATGAGATTTATTTTGGTCTAAATCTTTGTATCATTGAGTTCTTTAATGAAGTTCGAAATACTTCTATTTCATATATTGCACAGCCTCTTTAAGGTTGCTCAGGGTGATATGGTTTTGAGTTGAAGTGAAGGTGTCACATGAGTTCGATGTGCTGTTGTCCTATGTTGAGGAAGAGTCATTAAAGGCATCACGACGCACAGCAGAAGTTGTCCCGTGCTCTTTCTTCCCCACAGCCCTTAAGTATGATTAATGAAGTTTCTAGTTAACGCTGTTGAAGTTTAACAGTTCCGAAGAGATTAAACAAGTTACAGCGTTACACTACCACCATGTAATATCCAACAAACTAAACATCCTGTTCTTTTAAGCAGCTCAACACAAAGTGATTGAGCTCATGCATCACAACAACAGATGTCACATCGACAGTAAATGCAGATAACTTTGGTCTTGTCCAGAGAACCATCTGGCAGTGCTTTAAAGCTGAACTTGCCATTCAAAACACCCTCTTTATTTACTTCTTATTGTCATCCACAATGTTATGTTACTGCTGTATTGATTCCTGATATCCCAAACTACAGGGTGGGCCGAGGGTCATACACAGAACGTGCGCGCATTAATCGTGCGCCAAATAAATTAGTGGTGTTAAGGATAATTTATATTAACTCTTTATTATCGCGTCAATTTTGACAGCCCTATTTCAAACTCTGAGTTAAAACATGGCTTCAATGCAAAACGCCTTAAAGTTATATCACCTGATAGTGAAACCTGAAGGCATCATGTAAAGTTAGAAAGTCACCACAGAGTGTGAGAGTGCTTCTATCTATCTTTATTCTTCTGTTGTTATTTTCATTCCAGGTGAATTCAGGTGACTAACATTTCCAGGTGTATTTCAGAGTTAGATATCAGTACAGTGCATCACACTGTCTGTTTCCATAAAGCCTCAGTTAGAGTGGACTGATGTTTATTTAAGTAGCGTACATATTTTAAAGGGAAACATACTGTTACAGCAGCGTGTTGGCTCGGCTTCACTGGACTGTCCTGCCTTTACACGTGTGCCAGTCCATACTTCAGACAAAGACATGACAGGTGCTCTTTCATTTTCTACAGGGAACAATCTGCCTTTGTGTATTCACCTGCCAAAAACACGTTTGAAAAAATGAATCAGAAAATCAGCATTTTACGATAAAACAATGTGTGTTCTTTTGTCACTGTTGTAGTTTATGCTCCGATCTTAGAGGACTCGTGAAGACACTTGCTTAAATTTAAGTAGGTTTATCCAAATGATCTTCTAATAGATGCCAATAATTAGCGAATAGTATTTTGGCTTGAAATGTCTGTCCCTACTGTTGGTACCATTCCTTCATGCTGTATGAAGATGATTCCTGTGTTTGTAGGTCAGTTAAACCACACTTTCAAAGAGCTTTTATCTTGAACTGAATATAAGTGATGTCCAATCTTTAACTAGTGTGTATGTGTGTGTGTTTGTGTCATGGACATATGTCAACATCATGTGACATTTGGAAAGTATATGAATTGTTGTACATACAGCGCCCTTTCCAAAGAGACACTGACCCTTAACTACACAGTGTTCCTGATGTTAGCATCATTAATGCTGCTGCCATGGTAACCTTGGATATGACATTTAAACTGCTGAAGTCAATCTATAGGTCTTAGCCAGAGCCAATTCACGTGTGTCTCTTGGAACAAACTGATATACTCGATGCTTACATGCTGTGCTTAGAATGGTAATCCATTGTTTTAGTGCAGCAGTACAGAGCGCCCCGTTACAAAAGCAATTAGTCCTTGATCAGGGAACATTTTCATGTTTCAGAAACATGGGCCATGCATTCGTCTTACGGAATGGAGACATTGTTCAGGGCACTGTCTAAAGGACTGTAGGTTTAAAACAGGAATTTCGTTATTATGAGAATGTGGGTTTCACCCTCCCCCTTTTTGTCTGACTTGAGAATGATCTCAGTATCCAGGGTTATTACCAAGCGGCAACCTCCAGTCTAAGAATATGAGTCCAATGCGGAAGTGTTAAAAACTGCAGTTCATCGAGGATTCGCTTGTGGCTGGCTCCGGAAGTACTGGGAACCACATACACACCCATTCAAAAAAGCTGATCTTTACAGCAGAAATAAACATGTTTACAGTCTGGTACAAAAGACAAGTGTCGTCTGGATAGTTAATTTCTCGATCGGCACACACTGTACGGGGGCTGAATCTTTTTCTAACGTGGCAATTTCAAAGATATTGAGATTACGAGTCTTCCAATACGAGGCACAGCTGACTTGACTGACAGGCGGGAACACTGTAGCTGTTGGCTAGGAGGCTCAAAGTCCACCTCTTTATGTAACAATCGCTTGGCCTCAAAACAGCGCTTCAGAAACAGATGGGTGACGTCACAGATACCACGTCCATATTTTCTACAGTCTATGGTTATTACCCAGCTGTGTGAAATACTTGATTCTGATTGGTCTAAACCATGACAATGGGGTTTTATTCTCAACAGTAACAATGACGCCAGGGACAACCCGATCGCACGTGTCATAATAATAATAATAATAATAATGCATTTTATTTATAGGCGCCTTTCTTGGCACTCAAGGTCACCAGAGTTCCAGAGCTTGGGAGCAGAGCGACTGAAGGCTCTGCTCCCCATGGTAACAAGGTGAGCAGGGGGGACAGTGAGGTGGATGGAGGAGGAGGATCTGAGGGTGCGGGTGGGTGTGGCAGTATGGAGGAGGTCAGAGAGATATGGAGGGGCGAGGTTGTGTATGGATTTGAAGGTGAGGAGAAGTATTTTGTAGTTGACCCGGTGTGTGATGGGGAGCCAGTGGAGCTGTTGTAGGATGGGTGTGATATGGTGGATGGAGGCAGTGCGTGTGATGATACAGGCGGCTGAATTTTGAACCAGTTGAAGTTTATGGAGGGTTTTGTGGGGGAGGCCAAACAGAAGGGAGTTGCAATAGTCCAAACGGGATGTGACGAGGCTGTGAACAAGAATGGCGGTGGAGTGGGGACTGAGTGAAGGACGGAGACGGTTAATATTGGGGAGGTGAAAGTAGGCGGACCGGGTGACGTGGTTGATATGGGAGGTGAAGGAGAGGGTGCTGTCGAGGATGACACTCAGACTCTTAACCTGAGGGGAGGGGTAGAGGGGGCGAGTTGTTGATGGGAAGTTATGGAGTTTCGTGTCAAATAAATTGTGGAAAAGGAATGAGCTGAATGAGGAAAGAAAGGTCAGCATAAATATTCCTGCAGAGGTCCTGTTCCCTTGTCTAATGTTACCTTCAGTGGAAATGTTCAGTTTAGTGTGGATTATAACAAATAAGCAGGCCATATTATTTAACTTGACTGTGGATTTGAATGTTCAGTTTAATGGTAATTTGTCTCACAAGGGTGCTGATAAGAATCTGTTGCCAAGGGAAGCACCGCTGCCTGTTCAATCAAAGGGACTAGTATTTTAGCAGAATGGTTTTCAGTACAATCGTACTGAAATCAGTCATTTGTATCAACTTCTTTATATCTTTAGTAGGTAGCCAGTTAATTTGAGGATGATGTATAGTGAGCGGGCGGTTGTAGGATTTAGAATCCCTTCATTCTTAGCGTGAGACTTCTTCATTTTCTTCGTCATGATGTATGTATCTAAAGCAGTATAACATCTTACTAGATAAATCTTTCTTTACCAAAGCAATATGATAATCAGAGGATGTCAGATATGGAAATGTTATGTGGGGTAGAAAGTGGCCGAGCTAATGTCACCTCTTTGCCACGTTGGCATTTCTCTAGTTTGTCTGCCATGTCTTTGTTGTCCTAATTATCCCATTAGTGCTGCAATTTTTTTGATGTAATGTAGATGTGAAGCCCTCATTCTAAACAATTGCATTTAATTCAGCATTACCTTTCTAGGAGGTGTTCTGTGTGGTCGGGAAGTTTCAGTATTTTTTACATCAGCTTCTGCAGGCTTCAGAAGACTCACTTTTTTCCCAGTGTCGGCAGAGGTCTGGATTGGGTTTCTATTCATTATACAAATTGTAAATAATGATAATGCCATTGTTCAATAAATTATCTAATAATTTACAGAATCAAAATCAACTTTATTGGCCAAGTATGCTTTAACAGACAAGGAATTTGACTTGGTAAACTGTGCTCTCTTTGTACAAGGCATAAGAATAAGGCATACAAATAAAAATATAAATATAATAATAATAACATCAACTATAAACACAAAAAGAACAACAAATAGGCTAGGCAAATTTGATTGAGCCTTTCGAAAATGTCTAACACAAGTCAAAAGACAAGCTGTGGAACAGTGGGATACATTTTTAGGAGCACAAATCTAGTCGATAAGTTAGTACCCAGAAATGTGATTAATTTCTAATTGTTTTATCTTGGAAATTTTCCCAACCGTGCCTGCAGCCACCATGATGAAGGAAAGTATGACAACGTTGAACAACATAATCTGGCATGTTTTCTGTGGACCCTCCAGAGTCCTCTCAGGGCCCCTTGGGAGGCCCTGGACCTCTGTTTGAGGGCTCGCACCCCCGCCATCGCCAACACCTGCTGTTTTCTAATCAGCACACCTACAAAGAGTGTTCCCTTTACAGGCTCCTATCCTCTGAGGACCAATTAGAAGTCCACTCTGTCTGTTGTTTCCTGCTTCCTCTAAAGTTCTGACCAATGACAGATGGCTAAACGTAGAAACAACAGCAGAGAACAAGAGTACGCTGGATGAAAAAAAGAAAAAGGAAACAGCGTGGGCATGCAATGATTAACAAAAACAAGTGGATGAAAATGTAGGGGGTGAAGAGAAAATAGAAAAGTTGGCCAAAATAATTCTCAGAGAAGAATGATTCAAAACAAACACTCAGAGAAAAGCATTGATGGGGGAAGAGCTCAACTTTGAGTTTCCTAAGTTACTGTACATAACACTTTTCAAACCTTTCCACCTCTGTTTGATTGTATCACACAATCATTAAAAGAAACCACATGTTTAGACTTTATTTTAGTTAAATTATGAGTAGCAGTAGTAGTCACTAGTCAGAAGGGTGCCCAGCCTGCATGGACTTATAAGACACTTTGAGAACAATGGTAAAAGGAACAGTTGCATCACTATACATGTCAATGACCAAAAACTACCACATTGTTATACCTGAGATATTAGCACTTCAGCACTTCACTTGCTGGAACTCAACCATCTGTCATCCCCTCTCATGTGTATCTTTAGGTACAGAATGTCTGAGCAGCAGAGAATCTCTCAGGTAGTTACCTGGAGTTCATTTGTGTCTCTTTAATGTGAGAGATTATGTGGCTCGTATTGCTTTCTTATTGATATTAATTAAAAATCAAATACAAAAGTACAAATATAAAAATACAAAATGCTAAAAAGCAACTACTTTTACTGAAAATGAATGTGAACTTACTTTATAAACAGTCATTCAATTGTCTAATTTGAATACAGATGCCTACAAACATGTTCCTTATTTCTATGTCTGTCACCCCAGTCACCTCAACTTATTCTGACCAGTCCATTTACAGAATACAAATCAGGGGAGTGTTTTTTTCCCAAACAAAGCATCACATGAATTGTGTCTAAGACTGGCAAACGTAAGCAGAGGGACAATTTTCTTTAGAGAAAATGAAAATTTATAAAGATCATCTTCTACAACAGCTTTGTCCACAAAAACCAATAACTAGCTGTATGAAATACTTCATTATATCATAATTTGTGTATTTTCACACAATCATTGTGTTCATCATAGCTCATTATTTTATTAACAGAGAAGGTTCTCTGCCACAGAACCCTTCATGTTACATCACCATGTTTCTACAGAAGCTCAGAATGGACAAACCAAGCAGTGACTCTACAGCTGGACTCTGCATGTATTGTTCATTTTACGGCATCCTTCAGTTCTCCTGCATGCTTCGATGAACCTCTGTTAGATTTGTTTTAATTGCACGCACTGCTCCTTTAATAACAGTATTTACATTTAGGAACTTTAGTCCAGTTTATGTCTTTTATCTTCAATCCACTGTAATCAACAGTTAAATAGACTGCACTTCTGTTCTCCAGTACTTTAAATTAGGCCTAAAGGTACTGCCTAGGTCTATGCAATGAGCAGCAGCCTGAGTTTTTTTTCCCCAGTAAAAAGCCCACATGAGTTTTAAAAGAAACCAGGGGAGCTTTCATACCACTGAATATTTAATTTTAACAAAAGAGAGTTTCAGCCCGGACATTTGTTCAGGTGAGAAGATCCCAGGCTGCTCCTTTAATATTTACTCTGCTGTTTAGTCTCAGCGTGTCTTCCAGCTCCAGAGGTGAGGCTGAATCAGGTTTCCGACTCTTCAAACAGAAGCTACCGCTGTGCCTGAGAGGAGCTGTAATCTGTTGCTTGACAAATATTTCAGCTGAGTGTATTCCACTCTCAGCCAGGTGTGCTGCTGCCGCCTCTCTCTCTCTCTCTCTCTCTCTCTCTCTCTCTCTCTCTCTCTCTCTCTCTCTCTCTCTCTCTCTCTCTCTCTCTCTCTCTCTCTCTCTCTCTCGTTCTCTGTATGCAACAGAAGGACCACACTCCACAAGTCACCTTGGATAAGAGCGGAAACCTGATGAGCACAACCGAGATGGAGAGAGAGACAGAGAGCGAGGGAGAGATAGTAAATACACGAAAGAGGTCAGGGGAAAAGGAGACAATCAGAGAAAGTTTTAAGAGATTTTCAAAAGCAGATGAAGAAGAAAGGAAAAAGTCGACACAAAAGATGCAGAAAAAAAAGCTTTGAGAGGAAAAGAAAGAATTCATAAGAGGGGGAGGTGAACAGCTGAACAAGGGGGCAAAAGGACAGAAATAGCAACATCAGTGCGAGCAATTTGTGTCAGGGCAGGTCTCTCTCAGCTAAAATCAATGTCAATCATGTCATCACTGTCATATTACACACACACACACACACATAGTGTTAAACCCAAGCGGCAACCTCTGGTCTAAAAATATGAATCAATGCGGAAGTGTTAAAAGCTGCAGTTCATCGAGGATCCGCTTGAGGCTGGCTCCAGAAGTACTGGAAGTCACATACACATGTATGGGAAAAAGACGATCTTTACAGCACAAATAAACATGTTTACAGCCTGGTACAAAAGACGAGTGTAGTCTGAATAGCTCATTTCTTGATGTCCTCTCACTGTGAGGGGGGTGAATTTTTTTCTAACGTGGCAATTTCGAAGATATTGAGATTACTAGTCTTCCAATGAGAGGCACAGCTGCCTGTGGGAAGACTGCAGCTGTTGGCTAGGAGGCTCAAAGCCCGCCTCTTTACGTCACACTGGCTCGACAGCAGCAATAAGGCTGCCGCTGCCGATTGGCTTCAAAACAGCATTCAGAAACAGATGGGTGACGTCAGGGATACTACGTCCATATTTTATACAGTCTATGGTTAAACTCAGTTGACAGACAGAAAAAAGGTCAGAGAAAGAGAGGAATGTTTCAGGGTGTTGTAAAAAGAAAAAAAAATTCTGTCATACAAACATCAGGAAGGAAAAATGAGACAAAGCTCATTGTTTTCAAATGATGAATGAAAGTGACGATTTATATTATTTGCTACTCAGAATTTGTAGTTTTGATGAAGATTTGAATGCTACATGAAATAGGAAGACCATTTGTTATTTTACCCCTTTGTTGTAAAATTCAGTTCATGTCCTTTTTTCTATCCTGAAGTTTTAACCACTTCAGTGTCTCGGCTTTGGCTCATGTGTAATCGCTGCATCAAAATAAGCACGCTCCTAGAACTACAGGTACGATGCAACTGCACTGATGTGCACTTCAGGCGGCGCCCAGCCCATCTGTGATTTGTTTAAAGACACAAAACCAAGACAGATTGTTTGTCTTACACAATGGGGGAAAAAATCATGAATCATGCCAGATTGTTACAGAGAGACGTGGAGACATGTCTTCAAAGAACTCTGACTGCTTGGTGAAATGGTGAGGGTTGTTTCTCTGACTTGACACAGCTCCTCTACGGATTGGTAGAGCTAGCTATAATAGATGAGATGAGGTGTGTGTACTTTTATTTTTTTTAAGTTATATTTTTGGGCTTTTTGCCTTTATTCAATAGGACAGCTGAAGAGAGACAGGAAATGTGGGGAGAGATCGTGGGGCAGACATGCAGGACATGGTCGAGGCTGGGAATCGAACCAGCGACCCCTGCTACAAGGACTATAGCCTCTGTATGTGGGGCTCTTTGAACGCTAGGCCACCAGCGCCTCACGTGTGTGTACTTTCACGCCATCTTTGCATTTGAAAACAATGGCATTGATGCATTTGAAATAAGATTCTGATTTTGTCGAAGTGTATATACCTTTTATTTATTTTCTTTCCCTTTCTCTTCACCTCTTTTCTATTGATAAGTCAATAAAATATCCATTAGACGCTACAAAAGCTAATGTTTCTTTTTCTCTCTTCATGTGACCCTCATATTGCAGGTACAGTCCCCAGGAAGCCTCCTCTACTGAACAAACCTCTTGGCAGATATATGCTGCCCATGAAAGAAAGCCTGGCGCTGGAGCTCGCCCTGTAGGGGATACCACCTGCAGAGAAAGAAGTGGATGGAGGAGTCGAAGAAATACACGGCAACAACAAGTAATGTATCAAACTGAGAATGTTCTCCATGTCTACCATCAAAACCTTTCTGTAGCTCTCCGTGAGCCTTTTTTTTTTACCCTTCCTCATCGTCCTCGTTCTCTTTCATAAATAAGCACGGAAATGGCTTCTCCCCCAGCTGTCTGCTCTTCACGTCACTGCTGTAAGTCAGAAAACCTGAAAGGAGGCACTCAGAGCACACAATGACACCAACGCGCAAATACACAACAGGAAATAAACAAATATATACAGTTCCAGATGGCAGACACACACTCGCACCAGCTCATACAGCTCATGCAAGTGTGCTTAGAGTACACATACATACACACAAAATTCCTATGCACATATACAGGGAAATTGCATTGATATACCAAGTATGCACACATTTACTCTGTGTGATTGACGTCAGGGGATGAGAGGGGACAGTTTAAAATAGCGCCTGGATCGTGGCTGTGCTGCATACTTACCAATCATATTACGCTGTCCCTTAAAGATCATAGTCATTTCAAAAACCTGTTTCAATTTAATTTATCATAATCTAAATAGAAGACGAAGGAGGCTGGAGGAAAATGTGGAAAAGGTGAGGGAGCACAGTAGACAAGGAGGATATTTTTCAGCCTATCAGATTGGAGATGTTACAGTCTTGTGCGTTAAATTAAGTCCTCTCTACACATGCTGATGTAAGAAGTGTTAATTAATGTACTTAGTAAATGTTCATTTGTTCAGTGAAAGAGCAGGTGTTATTAACCAGTTGCTTACGAGCTGAAAGGGGATGAATCTAAAGTAGTTATAAGAGAGATCAAGTGTACAGTAAAAAAAACATATATTTGTTGCTGCAAAGATGGCAGTGCTTTCAGATAATATCCATTCATTGGTTCAGTTTAGTTTCTCACACTTGTATTCTTTTAGTTAATCTTTTTTTTCTTTTTACTTGAAAACATACACTAAGTAGAAACCAGAGAGAATAACCAAAGATTCCCCAGGGTAGTATTTCATACCTGCCACACTTCATACACTGCAATTTTCATCACAGCATGTGTGAAAGTCCAACCAAAGTCTGAACTGACCTTATATGTTGTGTGAGAAAAAACCACAGTAGTGAGAAAGCATTGGTTAAATTATTTTTAGACATTTCTGTGATACAGTGATCAAGCCTTGAGTCCTGAATCAGGGCTATTTTCTGAACTAAAGACAAGGGCAGTTTGAATATCTCTTCGGCCACCCCAGAGGTCACCGAGCTGCAATCTCTGGTCTTTAGAAAGAGGCAGATTCGGAAGTGCTAAAAACTGCAGTTCCTAGAGTGTCCACTTGAGGCTGGCTGCAAAAGCACTGTAAGCCACATATACACCCATTCTAAAAAGCTCATCTTTACAGCAAAAATAGAAATGCTTGCAGCATGGTTCAAAAAACAATTTTGTTCTGAATAGCTACTTTATCTTTCTGCACACATCATATGGGGGGTGGTGTTTTTGCTTTTACTCATTGGTTGCAGAGATGTGAAGATTCACATTCCTAAACTCTGATTGGCTGAACTGCTTTGTCAGAGGAAGGGCTTTAAATTTTAAAATCAACTGTTTGGGAGCTGCCCATAGTGGTTTTGGAAATATTTGTAAATTTACTTATTTAGTTGTGTATATATGTTGCGTATTTTTGTTGTAAGATATGTATATTTTTACTTCTTTAACTTTAACTGCTAATAACTTTTTAATAATTTATATTTTATAAGCTCTTGGTTGTTTTATACTGTTTTGCACTGTCTACTTTGCTGCTGTTACACTTAAATTTCCCCGTTGTGGGACAAATTAAGTATGTTATCTTATCTTATCTTATCTTAACTTATAAAATTGAAATAAATAAAAACCCACCCTAGAACAAACTGAGACCACCAGCTGCATCAGACCACAACACAGGTCCTAAGAGAGGCTAGATCTGTTTTTTCAGTTTTTCAGCAAATGAAGCCCAAATTTGAATATTACACTCTTTAACCGTGATCATTCGAGCAGTGGAAAGATCTAAGTAAACTATATCTAGGAAAGTGAGGATCCAGCTCTTGATCGTCAGCCTATCCGGGTGTTTCCACCTCATCGCAACCAACTTCTTGGCAGCAGTGAGACCGGCAAAAAAAGGTCTTTAGACAAGGATAGATAGACCGGTATAGACAAGAAGAATGGGTAAGGATGCTATTTGAAGATAAATAAAGGTACTAAAAATATCCATAAAACTGAGTAGACAAAAAACAGTAGTAGTTAAAAAATAAATAAAACAATAAAAAAGGAACATTAAAACCAATAAAACTTTACAATAAAAACATTATTACATCCTACATAAAAGCCAGACTGAATAGATCAGATCCTTTGGCAGGCTGTTCCATCACCAAAAGTTTTTCTTCTGTTCAGTGGATCAGCTAAAAGACAGGAGCTGGAGGATCTAAGAGGCCCTCCTGGTCCATATACTAAAAGCAGTCTGGTACGAGGCCATGCAGTACCTTAAAAACTAGTCATGTGTTCTGTTGATTCTCAGCAATGTTCTGTGTAATATTGAATGCTTATGAAATACATGAAAACCATGCACTGACCTAACGTAAAAGATGATATGCAAACATTGAATTTATCGATGCTTTCTTTTTATTTGTGTTGTTTATTTTTTTTAAAGTTGCTTTGAACATTGAGGACAAACCGGAGAACCCGGAGTAAACCCAATGTGGATTTTCTTTCACCGCTTTCTTTTACCTCCTCTTTTACGTCTCCTCTTACCGCCTTTTCCCTCACTGTTGTTCTTCAGCTCATTATCTGCCTCGTTTGCTGCTCCTTTTACGTCTTCTACAGACTTTTCCTTCTCTTCTTTGACCTCTTTGGCAGCAGCTGTTCCTTCTCCTCCAGACTTCTTCATCCCCTTTGTGACGACATCTTTTACAGCAGCTCCACCTTCTTTCCCAGCCGTTTCCACGGCCTCTTGTGCTACATCATCCCATCTTTCTAGAGACTTTTTCGTCACCTTTTTGACGTCCTCTTTGGCAGCAGCTCCACCTTCTTTTCCAGCCTTTCCCACGGCCTCTTGTGCTGCATCATCCCATCTTTCTAGAGACTTTTTCGTCACCTTTTTGATGTCCTCTCTGGCAGCAGCTCCACCTTCTTTTCCAGCCTTTCCCACGGCCTCTTGTGCTGCATCATCCCATCTTTCTAGAGACTTTTTCGTCACCTTTTTGACGTCCTCTTTTGCAGCAGGTCTTCCTTCTTCTACAGACTTCTTCATCTCCTCTTTGACCTCTACTTTAGCTGCATCTCTCCTTTTTACTCCAGGCTTTTGCATCCCCTTTTTGACCGCTTCACTGACACTGTCTGGACTTGATCCTTTTGGATTTCGGTCAGTGGCAGCTTGGGAGTCCTCAGTTTTTGTGCTTCTAAGCGAAACCCAAAGCCTTTGGTAATAGGTGTAATAAAACCTCCCAAATCTTGCATGGGCGACAGGGAAATACATTGCAAATTGTAATTCAGAATTGAGGTTTACATGGAAAACACGTTTAATCATCTTTATTCAATTCCGCTGAAGGTCTGGGGGTTAGGAAGGGTTCTGATTGGACAGCAGCGGGCGTGACGTATTTACGTTTACCGGAGGAAAACAGACTCTATTTCCTGCTTTTCATTTTCGGTTACAACATGGAAGACCACACAATAAATGCAACTTTCGCTTTGATTTTGATTATAGTTTTGAATAAGCAGCTCGACACATACGTACTGCTTCACTTTCATCTGAAAGCTAAGGAAGAGAAGAGAGATAGACGACCGTAGAAGGTGGCAGAAGACCATACTGTGGCGATTCAAAGCCCGTTAGTGCAACAGCTGCTCTACCTCAGCCTGAAATATGAGCCCGCCAGCGCAGAGTATGTGCGTCATCGCGACAGGACAAGGGAACGTGCATGCACAGAAAGACCGGAATTAATTTAAAGCGGAATGAACGTATACATGATAGAGGAATTATTCAATTTGGATTTAAAATCAGAATAAACCAGCCACGTAGCCACGTTTACATGAGACTTTTAATTCCTCTTTAATTCAGAATTAAAATTAAATCCTCTTTAAAAAGATTAAAAATGGCCATGTAAACACCTAATTCCGAATGAAAATGATCATTCCCAATTAAACTTAAATCCGACGTAAGTGGCTGGTTTATTATGATTTTACATCCAAATTGAATAATTCCTCTATCATGTATACGTTCATTCCGCTTTAAATTAATTCCGGTCGTTCTGCGCATGCTCGTTCCCTTGTCCTGTCGCAATGACGCACATACTCCGCGCTGGCTGGCACATATTCCAGGATGGCCTCCCGAAGCAAGCGTTTCACTAACTGTTGGCTTTGATGCACCAAAGAACGGTCTTCCGCCTCCCTTCTCCGGCCCTCTATCTCTCTTCTCCTCCTCAGCTGACAGAAGTGAAGCCGTATATTTGTGTCGAGCTGCTTTTTAAAAACTATAATCGAAATCAAAGCAAATTTAACGTGTTTTCCATGTAAACCTCAATTCGGAATAACTATTTCCATGTAAACGCGAAGGAGAAAACTTGAATTCCGAATTAATTAATTCTGAATTATTAATTCCGAATTTAAAAAAATCATGTAACTGTGGCCAATGTATACTGTACATGATAGAGGAATGATTCAATTCGGTTTTAAAATCAGAATAAACTAGCCACTTACCACACACACACAGGAATTAAAAGTCTCATGTAAACGTAGCCAGTTTGGATTTAAGTTTAATTCGGAATGGTCATTTTCATTCGGAATTAGGTGTTAACATGGTCATTTTTTATCTTTTTAAAGAGGATTTAATTTTTAAAAGTCTCATGTAAACGTAGCCATCCATCCTGCTTTCAATTAATTCTGGTTGTTCTGCGCATGCTTTCCCTTGTCTTGTTGCGACGACGCACATATTCCGCTCTGGCGGGCACATATTCCAGGATGGCCGCCCGAAGCAAGCGTTGGACTCGACCCAAGACTATTTGTTTAATAGGAGCCTTAGAAGAAATGGATATCATGAAAAGAGTTGATGGACGGAAGCATAAAAATGTGGACCTTTTTTAAGGTGTAGCGTATAACTGTAGCATCTATTTGTACTTATTATGTGGTCTTCCATATTGTAACCGAAAATAAAAGAAGCAGGAACTGAAGTCTGTTTTTTTCCGGTAGACGTAAATACGTCATGCCCGCCTCTGTCCAATCAGAACCCTTCCCAACCCCCAGATCTTCAGTGGAAATGAATAAAGACGATTAAACATGTTTTCCATGTAAACCTCAATTTGGAATTACTATTTCCATGTAAACCCGAAGGAGAATACTTTAACTCCAGATTATTTATTTCTGAATCATTAATTCCGAATTAAAAATCATGTAACCGTGGCCATTATTTTGCATGTTTCCATCATAGACTATAAAATATGGACGTAGTATCTGTGACGTCACCCATCTGTTCCTGAGCGCTTATGAAGCCAATCGACAGTGGCAGCCATATCGGAAATGCGGAACTCAACCAGGCAGAGCGTGACGTAGTGTGAGTGTCTTTTTCCCATTCATGTCTATGTGGTTTCCGGTGTTTCTGCAGCCAGCCTCAAGCGGATTCTGGATGTATTGCAGTTTATAACACTTCCACATGGGCTTCATATTTTGAGACCGGAGGTTGCTGCTTGGTTTCCATACTTCGTTTATTTTCACTTGTTGAATAGTTTAAATTAAATTGAATTGAAACATGCGCGATTTTTTTTAACTTTAAGCCCTGTGGATGTGATAAGTAGAGATAGAAATGGCAAATAACTGCTTTATTTTTGTGGCCCCTTGCATAAGTCAGTGTCCCAGTTTTGCCACCTCATTTAAAACAAGTCTGGATCCATCCTGAATGAAGACAGAAAGAACCAGCATTGAATCTCCAATACATTGACTCAATTAATGGGTCAGGTGATTCCGGATTTAAACAAACATGTCTTTTATTGACCCAGATGTGTAATGTAAAATGATTAGACACTCAAAGCTCACAGAAACAGATATAACTTGGCAAGGGGTGATAACACTTGCCCCACCTGCTGGTTGACTGCTCGGCTGTTAGAAATGGAATCAGGCGTTTGAGTGCATCTGCATTACGTATTATTCGGAGGTCCAGTTAGGTTTCTGTGGCTGCCTGTGCTGTCAGTCTGATATGTAATGAGAATTCTAAGATGAGCACACCCATGCTTTGCAATCTCTCAATTAATTTAGCATGACAGAGTACTACTATTTATCTTTTACCAGAAAAAAATATAATAAAGATAATCAACTTATTCTGAAAACAGAGGCAAAGAAAATTCAAGCTCTAATATCCTCCATGGCCATTTATCTGCAGGTTGTCAAACAAGAATTTAGACTGGGAATTACAATTTATTGGAAATGTTTCAAAGCTTTATGCTGGTCTGTAGAACATGCCAGTTGCTTCAAAATGTCTTTGTCATTGTGGTAAAATGAAAACAATGTAGGATATATGCATACAGGCTGGGATATATGAGTTCTACAGCAGACTAAAACATACATTTTCTCGCTTGAGCTAACTTCTCACAGTGCTTATTTCCAGAGAACATCAGCAGGATGTAGAAGATGTAGTGATACCAGAGCCGGTAATAAAGCTATAAATTATATCACACAGCTTTTATGCATAAAGTAAAATGGCTCATTATCACAAGGCCAGCATTGAGTTAAGCAGTCCCTCAGGAAACATAGACTGGCTGCAGGAGCTGCAGATGTCTCTTCAGTGCGTGTGTGTGCGTGTGTGTGTGTCATACAGTCCATTAGTTGCCTCGCTACCACTGCCTCAGCAGATTCCTGTTCCATTAAACACTACATCCTGTCAAAACAATGATCAATAATATGGTGTAAAACGGGAGTGAGTAAAGGTGTGTCTGTGTAAATATCTGGACATTGTGTGTGTGTTTGTGTTTGTGAAGTTTGTGTTTATTGTATGCAGGGTCAGTTATTTGTGTGCCTGTTTTTATGTAAATACCTGCAGGGCTGCATTTTCGTGTCATTATGCGTCGGTGGTGGATATCTAAAGGTGAGGTTAGGAGGTGTGTATATCTCCTCTGAACAGGTTGTGTGTGTTTCCCTTTGGATGATATATACTAACACATGATAACAAGACATTTAGTGACTCTCACACTCTTTGCATTAAAAAAAATCGATAGTTTTATCATCAATTTCAGCTGGAAATGGCTGTGATAATGCCCACGTTTTTCCATAGGGGAACCAGAAAGTGCCTGCAGTAATAAACTGTATTAGTAAACCAAATATCTGGAAACACACACACACACACACACACACACACACACACACACACACACACACACACACACACACACACACAGATATGTTTGTATGTAGTATAGGGTAGCATTTTGTGAACGCCACAGTATTCCTTTATGTTTTGAGATAAAGGAAAAAAAATGTGCAGAAATACAATCCCAGTTCCTGAAATGTTTTAGAAGCTGTGTAAAATGTTGATGAAAATATATTTTTTTTTTTGCAAATGATTTAAACTCTAATGAAAATAGTGCAGAGGAGACCAAACAGATGTTGAAACTAAAATGTTGATATTTTATGATTCATATCAGAATCAGAATCAGCTTTATTGGCCAGGTATGCTTGAACACACAAGGAATTTAACATAGGTAAACTGTGCTCTCTTTGTACAAGACATAAGAATAAGACCAACAAATAAAAATAAAAATAAAATAATAACATATAGGCATGACTAATATGTACAGGCTACAATAATATGATAAAAGTGCAGTGGTGAGTAGCAGAGGTAGTTTTTACATTAAAAAAATAGCAGTTAAATAATACAAAAAATAGAAATATGGAATTCTGCTTGGAGAATTGTTGCATTGTGTATTTACATGTATATTTACAGAGAGTATTGATCCAAAAGGTATGACACTGTTATGGTTTAGTGTTCATCAAAGTGACAGCCTGGGTGAAGAAACTGTTCTTATGGCGGGTTGTTTTGGTGCACAGTGATCTGTAGCGCCTGCAGGAGGGGAGGAGTTTGAAGAATTTGTGTCCAGGGTGTGAGGGGTCAGCAGTGATGCTACCTGCCAGTTTCCTGGCCCGGGACCAGTACAAGTCCTGGATGGGGGGCAGGTCAACACTGATGATTTTTTATGCAGTCCTTATAGTCCGTTGCAGTCTGTATTTGTCTAGTTTGGTTGCACATCCAAACCAGACAGTGATGGAGGTAATATATGCTCTTTTTTAATTTAATGGCAGCAACACTTTTTACAAAATTTGGGAAAGGGACAACAAAACATTAACAAAGTTGTGTAATGCTATAAAAAACATCTGGAGGAACATCTCCCTACTAATTAGGCTAATTAACAGGTTAGTAACATAACTGGGAAAAACCAGGGGCATTCCAAAGAGGCTGAGTCTCTCAGAAGTAAAGATGGGAGGATGTTCATCACTCTTTGAGAGACTGCTTGAGCTTGAATTTGTTGACTGCTTGAGTTCAACAATTTCAGAATAATGGTCCTCAGCATTTAACCCTCCAGCTATGTTGCGGGTCAAATTGACCCTCATAAAGTCTATTTTAGGCAATATATCCCTTCCAAACCTGCTAAATGCAGCATAAAAATCTGCATGTGACAGAAGAGGTGTCGTGTTGATTTATCAATATCACTTCATTAAAAAAAAAAAAAATTCAAAATGTAAAATGAAAGTAAACAAAAATATTTGTCCTGTAAAACTCTGTCCAATGTACATTAAAACAAGTTTTAACATTAATTTTAATGAAAAACGAGTGAGTTACCCTCACTGAACCATGATCAGTGAGAATTAAAGAACACCAATGGACTATTATTGATTTAAACGGTTAGTAATGGAGTTAAAAATTTGATTTAAAAAAATGTGTATTGGGATTTTTTGGGGTTCTGGCACTTTTGGATAATTGAATATGCTCGGGGAATATGCCCCAGGAACATTCTTGCTGTTCCAGAGAAACGAACAAAACAGAAGGGTTAATTGTAAGGCATTTGGGTGTTTCTGCAGTACACAATAAAAGATTCAGAGAATCTCAAGTATTCTCTGCAAAAAAAAATGGACAAGGCTTAAAACCAATACTAGATGGCTGTAGTCTTTGGGCACTCAGATGGCACAGCATTAAGAACAGACATGACTCTGTAGTGGGAATCGCTGCATTGGCTCGAAATTACCTCCAAAAACTATTGTATGTAAACACAGACCATCCACAAATGTAGGTTGAAATGGTACCATACACAAAGAAAACCATATGGTCCAGAAAAGCTAGTAACTTCTCTGTGCCAGAGCCCATTTGAGATGGACTAAGGCAAAGTGGAGAACTGTTCTGTTGTCTGACGAATCAAAATGTGACATTCTTTATGGGAATCATGGACGCTGCATCCTCTGCTCTAAAGAGGATCATCCGTAGTTCAAAAGCCACCATCCCTAATGGTTTGGTAAGTGCCCAATGGCATGGTTAGTTTAAAATATATAGAGATTTTGGAGCAACATATGCTGCTATCCAGACAATGCCCTTTTTCAGGGACGACCTTGCATATTTCAGCAAGACAATGTCAAACCAGATTCTGCTCATTATAACAGTATGGCTCTGTAGCAGAAGTGTGGGGTTGCTTAACTGGCCTGCCTGCTGTCCAGATTTGAACTTTTGGTGCATCATGAAATGAAAAATACGACAAAGGAGACCCCAAACTGTTGAGCAGCTGAAAATCCTATATCAGACAAGAGTAGGACAACATTTCACTTTTAAAACTCCAGAAACTGGTCTCCTTGGTTCCCAAACGTTTACAGAGTGTTAGTAAAAGAAGAGATGATGCAAAACAGTGCAAAACATGTCCATGTCACAACTTTTTTACAAACATTTACATTTAATTTTTACAAACCATTAAAAACTTCAAATTTCAGCGTTAGATATATTGTCTTTGCTCTGTTTTGTATTGAACACAGGGTTTCAATGATTTGCAAAACCACCAAATTCTGTTTTAAGGATATTTTTACACAGTGTCCTAACATTTCCTTAATTGGGGTTGCACAGAATAAACCACACGTCAACATGTTACTTCTACTACTTCAAAATAAGTCACCTTTTGCCTGCACTTGTGGACCTTCCATACAATATCTCAGGATTGTGTCATAAGAATCACATCTTAGTATCACCAAATATAATATAACTCCATTGTAATATCAAGTAGAGTTGAATCAACACCTTCTGACTCAATCTCACTGAAAACTAAACATTTTTAGATTCTCAGTGACAGAAGTTATTGCAGATTTCTTAATATAAAACTGTGTAGGTGTTTCTAATAAACTCTGTGTACACTCAGTCATTCTTATACAAGACAGGATCCTCTACTTTTGCCTATATTTGATGCTAAATTTGCCAGTCTCAGAAGAAACTCTATTGTATTTTTAGATTCTGAGGCAATGTAGTGAAGAGTGAGAGAAGTAAAAGAGGTGTTTTGTAACATATTTTTCAGAGTATGTTTCTTCTTTGACCTGCGCTGTTTTTTAAATGTTTTAATTGATATAGAAATAATTTACATGACGTTGTTTGTTATGAAAGCAAAACACAAGGCAGAATAATAGCCAATCACAGGATTACAGAATGAAAATACTTTATTTTAAAGTCAAGGTAAAAGAGGCTGCATTGTACTGTCTGTGTGAACTGGAAAGTCAAAGCAAAATTGTTGTTGTTATTACGGTGTTATGACTGCTCCTGCCACTGTTGCACAACATGCAGCTTTTGAACAGTGTAGATGAGTCAAATAAAAAAGTCTGAATTTAAACTCTGTTTCAGTTCTGTATTATTGACCCTCCCTGTGAGGCCTTTGTGAGAATGGATAGCTGGTTTTTACCTAAAGCCTTTGGATTCTGGTCTGTAATGATGACATAGCTCTTCCCTAATGGAGCTCCAGCCTTGACTTACTGTATGGCGCCTGATTTACTGATCAATTCATTGATCAGAGGTTTGATTGATGCCTACACGACCCCCCGGCTCTCTATTCTAAGCTCTCTGAAAGCTGTACAATGCTCACTCATGCTCTGATCATCCCTCCCAGTTTCTCTCTCACTCTCTTCATTCTTCTCTGTCTGAAACTCTGCCGTCAGGCGTTTTTTTTTCTTTCTTTTTCCCTTGAAGGGAATAGAGCACCCTATCTTGTTGTATCCCTGACACAATAAAATATTACGCTGCAGGGATCGAAAGCTCTCGCTCCTCCAAGCACCAACGCGTAAATCTCCACCTCGCTGCCGGCAGCCGTCTTAACATACATGGCTGTCACTAGGTGTGTAAAAAGCCATCCTTTTTTTCCCCCTCTTTTTTTTTCATAAATGGGAGGATGTGTTCCGACTAAACAAGCTCAAAATGACATTGAACCTTGAACTCTGTAAAGGTTTGATGGAGGGGAGACTTGTAAATCTGTTATGTGATGGCTAATCTCAAACCCTTTGCCCCAGCCCCTCCCCCAATCACATCCAACCATCCGATTTTCCCGCCTTGGCTTGAATAGGGGCGTAAATCGCTGTCTCTGTGTGTAACTGGAATGGAGTCAGAGGGTGCTTTACCAGATATGGCAGTAAAAATAAATAAAGATAATAAAAATACATAGATGGATGTGGGAGCCAAATGTTTGACAACTTGAGGGAGAAAGTTTGGATGAAAGAAAGGAGACAAAAAAGGGCGAAGATAAAGGTGAAGAAGTATGAAACTGAAAAAATGAAAATGATATGGCTGGGCTCACAGGAGATGAAATGCATGACTGATATAAGGTGATTCTGGAAGTGCTGTCAATGTAGGAAACACAATGCCGTCCAGCAGACCGTCGAAAAAGGGCTACGCAGACCTACGGCGTAAGCTAAGACATACTCTACGGTGTAGGCTACGGCGTCGCTTCTACACAGAAGTATAAACCAGGCTTAATGTTAGCTAGCATGCTGCTAAGGAGATAAATAAAGGTGTGTTCATACCAAATGGGATTTAAATTTGTCAATGTGCAAGATTACTGAATAACTCCATGGCAAAGTGCATATTGGCAAGTAAGTACACCATTTTTTAATGCAAATGATAAAACTGAAAGACATGAAATTGGGGACATTTCAGTATGCACGTGAGGTCACCACCACCAAATTTGCATTTCTCTGGTTCCCTGAGATGCAACAGAAGTTATGAAGATATTGATGTGACTTCTATCAAACAAAAGAGCATTTTGAAAGTGTTCATGTCCTGACAAAGATGGACCAGACAAACCATACAAATATCATGTTGTTTTGATCTGTTGAGCACAATATAAACAAAAACAATCTGATTTATGAAGTTCATACCACTGTAGTTAAACAAAGCACAGCTTCTGTGTGACCTACTGTATACAGTGAAACTGAGACTCCCCTTGGATACAGGTGAGCAGACCTCCTCAGCTGAAACAAAACACTTGTAATTAGTTTCCATCAGCTCATTTTTCTCCAGGGAATATCACAAATAAAATAGTGACAGCTTACCTTTTTTGTTGTCATGTCTTGAGGGGACATTTTCTCGTACCTTCTGGTTCAACCTTGCATGAGTAATGCAGTGGAAATATATATTTTTCTTGTTTGGTCTGAACACACCTAGAAGACACAATCTCACCTCAAGTTTACTCTGTAGAAGAAACTACATGTCTCATCCCGTCCATCCTTTCATAGCTTTGTTTTTAATGCTGTATAACTACTTAAATCAGAAACTGGCCTTCGGGGCAAAGAAATAAGTGAAAAGGTGAAGGAAGAGGAGGAAGAGGATCTGTCAAAGGTAGGAAGAAGGAAAAGAAATTGAGCCTTAGAAGGAGTTATAAAAAAGAGTGAAGAGAAGATAAATGAGTCAGGAGGAAACCTGTACATTTGCATCTCTAAACCATAAATTCACAAATGACTCCTGCAGCTCTGTCAACAACATGCAAACTCAAGATGACTGACAACTTAATGATTGGCACTTAAAGGGGAGGGGAGGAGGGGAGCAGTGGGGCAGAGACGGATAGATGGATAGACGTGGGGAGAAAGAGGAGTTAATGAGAGAGGGAGCAGAACGGAGATGCTTTAGGATGGTGACACTTCAGGAAGGGTGATGAATGAACTCATGGATACTTGAATGCACATATGGATCTGTGGATAGATGAATGGAGGAGATGAATCAACGGAGGAAAGAGTCAAAGCTGATTCATACAGAAGTTTGAAACCACTGAGTAACTTTTTTTGTCTTTGAGGAAATTACATTTAACAAGTAAGATCATGTTGATGATTCACAGCATTTAATGTAAAATCACAGTACATCCCTTGCTTCTGCCTTTTAGTGGTGGGAATCAACTGGTTTAACTGTCTTTGCCCTTCTTCTAACCTTCAATATGATGAGTAATTCTCAAGAAACACAGATCTTTTCGTGACCTATAGCTCTTTTTCTGTAATGTCAAAGCTTTTGCTGCGGGGTACTGCTCTACAGAGTCAAAAGAAATTGTCATATGGTGAGGCATTTTTCCCAGTGGTGTGCTAAAGGCCTTACATAGGCACAGGCAGCCAGTGAGAGGATGTGAAAACTAGGAGGATATGGTCTTCTTGTAACTTTGTCTTCGTTAATTAGTCAGTCTTGTGTTGCTATAAGAGTGATGTCATGAGTATAAATGTTCTTTTCTCCACCAAGATACTGATGATGTCCTCCCTTCCCAGTGGCACCCAGGGCTAACATATCTGACCACTTTCTACAAACACACATGTGAAAGTAACTAGCTTTGGATGATGATACGGATTTGTATTTTCAACACATTTTTTTTATTATTATGTCATTTGACCTTTATTAACCAGGAGAAAACTCAATGATATCAAAATCCCAGACAGGCAGCACCACAGGTAAAGTCTTTGACCAAGAGAGAGCAGCTAGTCATAGAAACATTGTACAAAATACTTTAAAATACTTAAGATAACACAAATAATTATTAGTTAAAATGTGGTGCAATCACAAGTCTATCAAGCAGAAGATCTACAGCCAGATGTGCCTGCCCACATCTGATCTTTGGAGCAGTCAATAAGTAAAGGTCCTGAGACTGAAGATTAGAAACTCTAGTGCATTGAAGGTGAATAAAGAAAGGGACACCTGGACTGAATCCAGCATGAAGCAGATTTTTCCTCTACCCTTCCTTTATATGGAGAATTTATTTTAATATTCCACATTTTGAAACCTTTAGACCTCATGTGCATTTTTATTTTGTGGTCCAGCTTTAATCCCTCGCCTTTTTTGTGCCATATTTTTACAAAACTACATTGTAGCCTGTTTATCGCCCTCCCTCAAGCCAACAATAAGCTGTTCCAACATTTATTTAATGGATCTGTCAAATGTGATTATCCAACTTAAACCTCCCTACCAAGTGTGATTTATAATTAAAAAATAATAGTACTTTGTCTTTGCTAATGAAGCAGAATCTGAGCCACAGCTGACTGAGCTGATTAGTGTGTATACGAGATGAATATTTAATTACCATTCTAATTATTTTACTGTATTGTGTGATTAAATACCGTGTTATATCGCATTCAGGTGAGAAGATCCGTTTTTCTTTTCTCTAATGGGATTACCAGAAATCTTGTCAGTGTCCTTGCCAATGCACTTCTTTATTATGGTCAATGCTGTTGATTCAGTGCAGCTTTGAATGTAAACATTTCTATTCCAGCTGAAATATGTGGAAGGAATAGTGTAAAAGCCATATTGGATCAAGGTCATTGAGAAAACGGAACAGAAGCTAAGCTAACAACCACCGCAGACGAGGTCAACTCTATCAATCAATCCATCTTAATTGTAAAGCGCCAAATCACAACAAACGTTATCTCAAGACGCTTTTACAAACATAGCAGGTCTAGACCGTACTCTGTTATATTATCAACAAAGACACAACATCAAGACAGGATAAGACTCAGTTTTATCTCATCTCAATCCATGAGCAGAGCACTTTGGAGTATTTAGCCAGTTACAGCAGTAAGGACAAACTTCCTTTTAACAGGCAGAAACCTCAAGCAGAACCAGACTGATGTTAGACAGCCATCTGCCTCTCCCTGGAGATTAAGAGAGGGAGAGAGAGAGAGTCCACCACGTCAGTAGTAAGTGTAAACCCAATTGAGTATTTGTCAGAGCTTTACGTAACCATAAGAAAGCCCATTTGTTTTTTCACTGTCCTTATACAGGTCCTTATACATATAACCCCTCTCAGAAAACCTGAACTATCCCTTTAATGAAGCAGAGTGTGGAGAAATATGTGAGGTTCTTCTTCTTCTCCATCAGCTTCTCATCATATTTAAAACATACCATACATTCCTCTCATTTTCTGTCTCTCTCTCTCTCTCTCTCTCTCTCTCTCTCTCTCTCTCTCTCACACACACACACACACACACACACACACACACACACACACACACACACACACACACACACACACACACAGTGTCATTCATCCTCATGCCACCTCTGCCCAACACACCTTAGCATATACAATTTAACGCTGTCTAACTCTTTGGAAAATTTAGCAGGTTATTTAATACTTTTAGTTCCCTACATACACAGCACCTGTGAACACAACATCAAACACAGCACACAACCTCTCCCTCCATCTCTCTCACACACAATGAGGAATCACCTGAATGCACATGCATGCTTACAAGCACAAAATCCCTTTCATCTCTACCACACACACACACACACACACACACACACACACACACACACACACACACACACACACACATACACACACGCACTCACAGTTACACACACAGTCAGGAAGAATGGTTTACACACTCTATACTCTGTATTTCTCTTCTCAATCAATGCAGGTGCATTTCTGCATGCCCACACAAACACACATTCTCTCACCCATCTTTTTTTTTTTAAAGCACACACATACCGTCACACAAATTGTTTGGTCCGAAGAAGCAAACACACACACACACACACACACACACACACACACACACACACACACACACACACAGTCGCATGGTTTGGATGGAATGAGGAAGCTTGATATCGCAGAGGGACCACCAGGGAAAACTCAACTAAATCAATTCATATAATGAATGGCCCAAAAGACTGTTGCTTCCTCTCTCTCTTTTGTGTGTGTGTGTGTGTGTGTGTGTGTGTGTGTGTGTGTGTGTGTGTGTGTGTGTGTGTGTGTGTGTGTGTGTATGTGTGTGTGTGTGTGGTTGTGTGTGTGGTTGTGTGTGTGGGTGGGTGGGTGGCCTGCACACTTTCATAAATATTGAACAGTTATCTTAATGCTTTCATTATAGCCCTGCCTCACAGTGGCCGAGCTTTGTCCTTTTGACTCTTTGTTAGAGGAAGCTGGCCCTCTCTCAATCTCATCTGCTTATATTATAGCTTGGTAGCCAGCTATACCTACTGCCCTGAATTAATGATAGAGACGGAGAGGAATGCAGGATGCCTTGGTGTCTGTGTGTGTGTGTTTGTGTGTGTGTGTGTGTAAGGAGGGAAGGGCAAGAGAGCAAGAACGGGTAAAGGAAAGAAGACTGAGAGAGACGGAAGGGCTGTTGTGGTTGACTGGACGAGACGTGCAAAAAGAAGCGTCCATGAATATATGTAAATATGATGGATGTGTTTGGGTCTAATTTCTCCAGCTGCCTCAGCTAACCCCATGTGAGGCGTGTCCTGATGAATCTCTGAGAACTCTCAGTGGTATTCGTCTTCCTATCGCAGGGCTGCTTCTTGCCAATCTGTTATTGCAAGAAGAACTTTAAAAGATGAAGCCTGGAAGTTTCACTTTTCTAACTGCACACAGAACAAACTGCTGCTTTAACTTTAGAGGGAGAATGGGTTAAAGTTTGATATGCTTTATTCACCACTTAGCTTTAGGAACATTCTTCATTGTTTTTGGGCTAATACTGTATCTGTTTCCTTGTTAGATCTGTACGTGTCTGATATACAGTCTACACTTTACTGACAAAAAATGAGACAGTCATATAAACCAGATACTTTAATTTTGAGTCACAGCAACAGATAAACACCACTGAGTACTGAGACATTTTCATTATAAGGATTATTTGAGACTCATTTGTCCATCTTTAACTTGTAGTTGTTTCATATATTTTAACAATTGGTGCTTCTTGTAAGATTTGAAAATGTAATACAATAATATTGATTTGATTTGATTTGATTTTGTGATTTGAGGTCTTTATTTCAAACATGTAACTAAACTAATAAAATTGAAAAAACAGAAGCAAAAAAAATCGAAAAAAAAAAATCAACAAATTCATTCAGCAAGCACTGAAACATTTTAAATTACATGTGCGAAAAGGAAGTAAAAGCGTATTTCAGTCAGACAGCTCACATTACTTTAAGCTAATGTTTCTTTTTTTTTTGGTTTAGTTTAGTTCTTTTAGTTTTTTTACAGTATTGTGTTTTGCCTCGAACCTCATTACTCTTTGCAGATTTATATGCAGAATTTGAGGAGTAATGAGAAAGTACTAACCCCCTCTGAGCCTACAATCGGATGCTGGGGAGGAGGTTGGTTTGAAAGTTTGTGTGCAGCCCTGAGCAGGGCAACTGGAACACTGGCGAAGCGAAGCTTAAATAGACCGCCAAATGAGAGGATGTTGAGATCAGCTGATAGAGAGGAAGATGACGTGTCGGTATGAATCAGTGCAGCTGGAGTTGTCTGCCTTTCATACAAAATAAATCTTCATATTTTATCTACATATTTACACATACATTCAACATTCAACCAGGAAATGTGTCTATGCAGTATAGATGGACTGATTTATCAGGTGATTTATTTAGCTGATTGATGGCATTTTGAAATAATCAGTGTCTGCTTATGTCTGCACTCAAAAGGGGGATTTAAAAAAATAAGTTGACGAAAAAGTTGAAATGTGTGCGCCTCTCCTTTTTTCCCATTTGCTACCCTGCATATTTGTTCTGCTATAAAAGGCCTTTTCGAAATGATGAGTTTTCCCATCCTAAATGACAGCTTATCACACGTAAAACAGTTACTGGATAGTGTTTAATATACATTCTGTTATGATATATAGAATAGTGCAGTTTAATATTGCTTATTACATAATGTATGTATCAGTTCGTTTTTTCTTATCACTGCACTTATGGGGTTTACTTATGTCATAAAGTTTATATATAAAATGCTCACTGGTAGTTTTACCAAGTGGAAAAGAAAAGTTCTTATGACAAAAATAATGAAACATTTTCTAGCATTGTCAGCTGCAAACAAAATAATGACAACAGATTTTTGAAAAGTGAGTTGTCATCGGCTTAAAATTGAATTTTTGCCGACCTGCAGTGGTGGAAATATCTCCCGTAAGTATGAGGGGTGTGCACATTTCTAATTATAACCATCAATGGGGCTGTTTGTTATTTAACATGTAAGAGACATTAAAGAGATCAGTGGATCAAGTTCTACGTTCCTCTTTAAGTGAAGTAGTCCTGCACCATCCTGATACAAAACCTGCCTTGGCCCTAAGCTAAATGAACCAAGTTATGTAACTGCTGAAAAGTATCTGTTGTGTGCAGGAAACTGGCAGAATAACTGCATGAAGTAGCACTTCTGTTGCTCTCTGTAAACTGTTCCTTCCTGCTTCATTATTTCTCGGCGCTGCAACAAGTCAACAAGCTTCCTGTTCAATTTGCACTTCTGCATCACTGGGCTGCTGCTTACCAACGCTGGCATCTCTCACTGCTACACTTTTGTGAGTCCAACGTCGGTTGTGACACTGTTGGTGCTCGAGGCGGGCTCATGCAAACGTGCTGCAAAATATTTTGTGCGTATCTGAATCAATTTCAGAAGATGTGAGTCAAGCATGATAACATATTTGCTCCTCTCTGTGTCCTGCGTCACTGCTCACCAGTCGCCCTCAAGGCATTTGCCTAAATTGTTTTTTTTCTTCCAATTATCGTGTTTGTGTGTGTCAAACTGGATGACAGTGTCAGCTAAGTGCCACATTTGTCATGTGTGACGCAGAGTGTGTTTATCTCCATATAACTACCGCAAAGAGGACAGAGTTGTTGCATGATGGATAAATGTCAAATCTCAGAGACTGCATTTTGTTTCTCTGCTTTCTCATTTACACATAGACCAACACACTCTCTCTCACTCACACACACAGACACAAACACACAGACATACACACACACACACTCTGCAATCAGTCAAACTGTGTAAACTTCAACATTGCACTGTGCTCTGTGAGTTCAGCTGCGTTTGTCTAATATTCTCCCAATAGACTGAACACACTGATAGAGAGAGAGAGAGAGAGAGAGAGAGAGAGAGAGAGAGAGAGAGAGAGAGAGAGAGAGAGAGAGAGAGAGAGAGAGAGAGAGAGAGAGAGAGAGAGAAATAGCTGCAGATACAGCAGCAGAAAACCACTCACAGTTAGTTTCTGTTTTCTTCTGTTCTCTAAAAGTAGTAATCAGCCTGCATTGATTTCCCAGCATTCCCTTGTGGTTTAGCACAGGCAAAATTAATGGCAGATTACAACCCTTCAGCTCTTTCTTGCAACCTTATTTTTGCTTTTCCCATTTACTCACGTTGGAAAGTTCTTTTTTCCTTTTACTTTTCATTGTTGTCCTCTCAAACACTTCTCTCTATGTAAGCAGCATTTATACTTTTTTCTTTTCAGCTACTTCTATTTTCTACATAATAAAATATAGCAGCCAATATTACCAGGCTGGTATGGGTGTACACAGAAGGTTATTAACCTATTAGTTTTCCTTTATGTTCCTATTTTAAAAAGTTAACAGTAGGTAATAAGCAACGGTTTGTGTGATGTGTCATCATGTAGCTGGTGCAGCAGAACATATCCCGACCATAGACTGAATAAATAATGGACGTAGTATCCGTGACATCACTCATCTGTTCCTGAGTGCTGTTTTGAAGCCAATCAACGGTGGCAGCCATATTGGAAATGCGGAACTCAACCAGGCAGAGTGTGAAGTAAAGAGGCGGAGTTTGAGCCTCCTAGCCAACAGCTATGTGTTCCTGTCTGTGAGTCCAGTCAGTCATGTCCTTATTTGGGCAAAAAGTCGTAATCTTAATATCTTCTGAACCGTTGCGTTAGAAAAATATTCACCCCCCGTACAGTGTGTGTCGATAGAGAAATTAGCCATGAAGGGCCAAGCTGTTTTTTGAACCAGGCTGTAAACATGTTCATTAATGCTGCAAAGATCGTCTTTTTGGAATTGGCGTGTATGTGGTTTCCGGTGTTTCTGCAGCCAGCCTCAAGCAGATTCTCGATGAATTGCAGTTTATAACACTTCCGCATAGCCTTCATAGTTTGAGACCGGAGGTTGCTGCTTGGACACGACTCCATTCATTTTTGTTTTTTTGTTTTTCTGTTTCAATATGTTTATTAAGGAAAAACTCCACAAAGCATCCACATCGACATTCAATTTTCATGTAACAGTGTAAATCAAAAGCCTGGTCTTACAGACATTACATCGTCACTAATTCGGATTATTTATTCCTTATTATCAGGCAAAGCTGTTTTCCTCATAGAGTAGACAGTAGAACTATAACTATAACTGTCCCACCCTCCCCCCTCAGAGATCAGTGGGCAACAAATTTTCTCAAACTTCTCAAGTCTGTTATTAAGAACAAATCTAATTCTCTCTAAGTGAAGTGTATCTGTAATCTCTGTTAACCATACTTTGAGTGGTAGGTGCTTCTTTCTTCTTCCAAAATAGGAGGATCAGTTTCTTAGCAGTAAGCAGCCCATAAGATAAAAGACAGCGTTCAGAGACTTGGAGGTTCCTGAGCCCCTATGACACCCCGAAGATGATCAATATGGGATCAGGTTTAATCTCCAACCCCAGAACTTGTGAAAGAAAATTAAAGATTCCAATCCAGAAATTCTGCAAGCTGGGACACAGGACATAACTGTGTGTTAAATTTGATTCTGTTGAATTGCATTTATCACAGTGTGGTGAAATTTCTGGAAATATTCTGTGCAATTTAGACTTTGAATAGTGCAGTCTGTGCAAAATTTTAAATTGAATCAAACAATGTTGCGCATTAATGGAACACTCGTGCACATATTTCAAGCTTTCATTCCAGGTGTCCTCTGATAATTGTTCCCCAAGTTCTGCCTCCCAGCTTGCCTTAAGGGTGTCAGAAACTCTGAGGGCCATAGTCTGAAATGCACTGTACAGGTTGGAGATTATACTTTTTGACCCACCAAGATGCTTAAGACAGCTATCCAGTTTGTCGGGCCTTGCACTTTCAAAGGCCGGCATATGTGATCTCACGTAACTTCTCACCTGTAAATATCTAAAGAAATCCTGACATGGCAGGCCATATTTCCCTTTAAGCTGTTGGAAAGATGCAAACACCCCCTCCAAGTACAGCTCCCCAATCCTGTATATTCCCTTGTCCCTCCATGCAAAAAAAAGCACAATCTAAATTTGATGGAGCAAAAGAGGGGTTCTCTGCTATTGGGATGGAGAAAGACATTGCCCTGAGTTTAAAATGTTTAGTAATTTGTTTCCAAATTCGTATGGTGTTATGAATAACCGGGTTACTGTTATAATTTGATTTCCCTAATGATACAGGTGACATTCTTTACGAAATACTCTCTGCGTTGTCTGTGGTCTAACACATCATCAGTGCAAAAAAGGGTCAGTGGTCCAGGCAAGAATATTTGACACAGAATGATGATGTAAGATATTCAGTTTTTGTTTAAAAATGCAGCTTGCTTCTCTGTCCTGTTAGAGATACAGCTGCTTCACTTAGCGCCCCAAGAGGCCTGGAGCACTTCTGTTGTGAAGTCTGGATTTGCAGTTTTCTTCATTTGTGTTGTATTCTGTTGTTAGTGCATTTGCAGCCTTTTAGCCATTATTGCAGAAGTTTCAGCTTTTTGCAGCATTTTTCAAATCTGTTTTGCGTTTTAGACTTAAGCATGTGTTTTTGATTTGCATCTGTCAAGCGTTTGCAGCACATTTCTCCTAATGAGGATCCTTTGGGTTGTTGCATATCATCTACCTTTGTCAAACACTGTAAAGATAAGGTATTGGTACATCAGACAGTCAGTGCATGGATCCAAAGCAATGTTTCCAGCTAAAATATCTCGAGTCAATGACCAAAAATAATAGATAAGTGCTAGCAAAGATTTTAATGTTAGCTAAAGCTAGCAAAATATCAACATTGAGTCTTCTCTACCAAGATAGGTATCAAAGGGATATGCAGTTTCTGCAAAGTCTAAACTCTAGATATCAGACTTCACATGTTTGGAAGAACAAAATGTTCCAGAGCACCTATAGAAAGCACTGAATGTTGAAAATCTATGTTGCTCCATCCTCTAATATTCCATATAAGTCAGGCTTGACTTCATACAGTCAGGAACAATTTCAACCTGAGTGTCTGTAGTTGTCTTTCTGCTTACCCAGAGCTCTGCAGTGTTATTGCAGGAGGTGGTAGAATGTACACTGACTGTCCTTGCTTCCTCATAAACATCTTTTTGAGCATGTAAACATATTTCTGAGCATTTTGTGGTGGAGCAGAGAGAGATTTTTCAGTGAAGCCTTTCTACAAAGTTCCTGTGTGGGATTGGGTTATGAATCCACATGACAGGCCTGAGACAGAGCAAGGCCACTCACTACACACACACGCACACACTCACACACACAAACATACACACACATACGCTCTCTTTCTGTCCCTTCCTGTCTTATACTCACAACGTGCAGAAAACAGAAGCATTTTCCGCTGACAGTGCAATTTCCAACAACAACAACAACAACAATAACAATAGCTCTAGCTTTTCTGCAGCAGCATTGGAGCACTGAGCCTGGTTTATCTCTGAGTATGTGTGTGTGAGTGTGTCTGTGTGTGTGTGTCTTCTAGGGGACAGAAGAAAAATGGGCAAACTGAGACAATGGCAGGGAACACAATTTACATTGTGCTATCCAGCATGGGTCCCTAGAGGGATGCCACTGCAGGAACTCAGACACCTCCTGTGTGTGTATAAGAAATTGGATAGCAATGTGTGTGGTGCATAGAGTGTGTGTGCATGCATGTGCATACAAAGAGGAGGTGCTTTGAATGTTTATGTTTATGACACAGGGGATATGAGGATGGCATTACTGCAGACAACCTCTGCTTATTCGCTTATCCAAAAGAAGAAGTGTTTATATATATATAAAATTGTTTCTCAGCTGCTTTTTGAAAACCAGACTTCACTTTTACTTTGCAAACAGTTGATGTGTTTAACATCGACTGCACCCTAACTCTATCTGGAAAAGGATTTGTCAGACCAAAACACATAGCAATGACCAGACCATTCAGCTGCCAAAAGTTGTCTCAGTGGAGACGTTTGGTTGTCATGTTTAACATTTTAGATATATTCAATCAATTTTGAACAGTCAGCAGCAGAAAAGGTTGCTAAGTAAATTACAAGGAGCATAGATAAACTTATATTTTTGACTCCCATTCGTTGCACTCAAACTTCTTACAATGTCAAAACTTTGATATTAAAGTGAAACGGCAGAATCCTCATCTATCATCATCCTACAACGATATGTGATAAATGCCTGTGGGAACAAGTGCAACTTTTGTAGTCATTCTGTTGTAGCCATTGGTTAGCGTTGAACAACTTCCAGCTGTCTGCAATGTGAATGCTGTCATGAGAATATATTTTATATTTAGCAATAACATTTTGTAGTTTCAACATTTAAGATGTTTTCTTTGCATTCTTCTCCATCAAATACATAGTTTTAAATAATTAGCAAAAACTTTTTTTCCTAAAAATGTTACACAATGTCCCAACTCTTATAGAATAGGGGTTGTAATTTTTTTCTGTTATGGTGTATTTTGGTGTGCCCAAAGGTTTTGTCCTAGGTCCTGTTCTTTTGTTTGTACATCCCTTCAATTTGGCAGATGATAAGTTGGTTTGAACAGATGGTTAGAAGGGCATTTGGTTGGCAGACAATTCCCTAAACCTATTCCTAAAGTCTTTACTTAGTATTTTAGTTAGATACCCTTGCTAATATCTGAACCATTTATGTAAATGACACCATGTTAGTTGCATTCAAACCTAAAAATGTCCAAATATCTGGCCATAATCTGAAAAGTGCATGTTTGGTCAACTAAACAATTAAAAGTTGTCACCATCGCTAGTTTGCTGTAGAGTCTTTAGTTGGTTCAAATAATTGTTCATATTTGTATTACTGTCCAAAATGCCATCTTATGCTATGTCTTAAGGCGGATTTATACTTCTGCGTCGAATCGACGGCGTAGCCTACGCCGGGGGGCTGCGTAGCTCCCGTACCTACACAGAGGCCTACGCACATAGCTGACGTGCACCTCCTCCAGAATGTAACTAGGCGTAGAATCAATGCGGACCACAATCCCTGTGATTCTGGACATCGGCCGGACATCGGCCGGACATCGGCCGGACATCGGCCGGACATCGGCCGGACATCGGCCGGACATCTGCCGGACATCGGCCAGACATCGGCCGTGTATTTCATTTCCTCCTCTCTATTCTTCATGTAATCATGTCTGTATGATAAACAGCAACATGTATCAGCTGTAGATTAACATAACACGCTCTGAATCGCTGTGGAAAAGTAAACAGAGATCGTAGCGGGGCCAGAAGCAGGCGACCAGCTATCAGAGAGACCACTCTGCCCTCAGGCGTTTCAGCGGAGAATAGCTGCGCGACACGGACACATCAATGCACAAGTATATGGTGCTCATGTCCGCGTCAACCCCAGCTGCGTAGGGGCGACTAAGAAGTATAAATCAGCCTTTAGCTTTAGCACAGCCACCTGCAACGAGCCAGGGCTGTAGCTTCAGTACTGCTATAAAGTTATCATGCTCTACTACCTGGATGAAAACAAGTTGACAGATGGAATCTTGTAGCGTGGTGTTGTTTGGCCGTACTTTGATCCAGAAAATGGAGATCAAGTTGTATGTAGGCTGTCTGTTAAACAGGCATGTAATCACTCGACTGAAGCAATGAGTAACCAGAAAAAGCATGTGGACCTTGTCCTCAAAGGAACACTGAAGACTGGTGGTGCTAGCTCTGCTAATTTTAGCCATACTTGGCAAACCAATTTGACATAATTTACCTGCAGACTCTGTGATTCTGTGTTTTAGTATGTTAAATACATTTTGCACATTTTTGACTGCTTTCTGAGTTGTTTCATACCTGATCAAGATGATCAAGATCAAACAGTCTGGACTTGCTATGTGTAATTTGTGCCTATTGGTTATTTTTACATTGTTTGTCAGTACATATGCTATTAAAACAAACTCTCTACTTACTTTCAACTGAGAAATGATGTTTGAGTATGAATGATGGTGTGAATAGTGAAAAGTAAGGTTTTGCATGCAGGGAATTGCACTCCCTCATGCTCATACTGGTTGGCCATCTTATCTCCACCTGTGAGATCTGTCACAAACACCATGTCTGCAGTTTTTGATATGCAACCATGAAAGTGCTGATTGGCCAGTTGTCATTGCTGTCATCTGCAGCATTTCAACTTTCCTCATTTCAAAGCGATGGACAGCACTGTCTCCTCCATATTCATACCCACGGACTGACTGACTGACTAAGCACCTGCTATTCAGCCCCGACCACCTGAATGGGTAAAAAATGGAAAACGTTCTCAGAACAGTTTTTGAATGATGAGTCTGACTCATTGTGAATGAAAAGTCAAACTCATTTGTCATGTTTGAAGACTGTCATCACGTCTCCTCTGACAGGCTTTCAGGTGCAACTCTGAGCACTGAGTGTGTGTGTGTGTATGTGTGAGTGAGTGAGTGTGTTGCTCATGAGTGAGACAGCCACGTAGTTGATATCCCCTTTTTCACTCTCTGCAGCAAACATGTTGCCACATGTTGTAGTTTCATGAAGCCATACAGGCATTATATAAATGTACTGTATATGGGCTTGTTTCTGAAAACACTGTGTTTAGATGGGACTCCATCTGTTCTCCTGTGTGTCTGTGTGTTTGTAGAAGCGCAATGAGGGGAGAAAAGTGTGGAGGGATTTAGAAATACACTTGGGAGCGTCAAAGATGGCTTGTTAGCTAAGTAACAATCCTGCAACACACACACGCACGCACGCACACACACACTTACACACAAAGATTGATTCTATCTTTAGTCATACATCCATCCATCCATTATCTTTACCACCTTTCCTGTTGGGGGTCGCAGGGGGGCTGGAGTCTATCCCAGCCGTCATTTGGCGAGACAAAAAGTTTGAAAACACAGGCTCCTAAATGTTTTAAACATACAAGTTAATATTTTTCGATTTTGAGGATCGAAAAAGGAGCACACATAAACAGAATGCAGATTTTTCTACATGTGCAGGTGTTTGTTAAGTACAAAGAAAACTGTTGCTGTGTATGTTTTGTTACAATGAGTATAGTTCACATGTGTGCAGACACAAACAGCTGTTGAGCTGACTGACATCTGATGCAGCAGTAATCAAGCAGACGTCGCATCATGTGATGCTTTTGAGGAAAGGACACCACAATTCTCTTGAAACAAATTTCCTCCGTCCCTCTCTCATTCTCTTCATTTCCTTACAGCTATGCATGCACCTCTGGTGGAAGAGACCTGGCGATGCATGGATGCCAGTTGAGGGTAATGGGACATACCTAGTGAGGGTCTTGAAAAATAAAAAAAGATTTCAACATGAATAGCAGCTTGTTACAGGGCTTTTATTGGAGATTAAAAAGACTGTGAGACTTCTTGAGTCAGAGGAACTTTTCTTGAAACTCAGAAAATATTGGAGCTACTTTTGATGTTCTAGCAGATCAGGGAGTAATGGCAAAGAACACTTTCATTATTTGAGTAAATACTGAAATAATGTCCCCTAATAATGAAGATTTAACTTGCCTAACTGCAGAGTAATACAAATTAAGATGCATTTATTCAGGTTCTGTTTCTCAAAATATTGAGTCAAATAGTTGAACTCTGGCCTGGCATGACCCAATAAATATGTCTTTTGGTCAATAACAGTAACTTATATAGATATTAATGGTAGAAATCTGTGTTTAATTTGGTTTTGCTGCATATGGACGATACTCGATCTGCTTTAAAGTGACATATGAGGATGAAACATGAGACTGCAACGATACATCCCTATGCCCTGATTGTGACTACAACACCCACTAACTGCAATGTAGTGCAGAAACTTCTGATATCACTGTATTTCCCATCTTCTAGACAAAAACAGACAGAAATAGTAATAATACTAGTAATCCGAGTGGCTGTCAGCACCACTCGAAAAAAACAGACAAACAGAAACTTGCAGAGACCAACACAAAGAGCCTCTCTTACAAACTTTGTTCTTTTGGAATGTTAATGACCCATCATCAAAATAATTACAACTATTTCTTCCTTTTCCTCATAATATTTGAGATTCTACTCACTAATTTTATAACTCCATGTTTGTTTCCTCCCCCTGTCTTTTCACATGTAGTCCTCTTTTTCTGTTTCTCATACATTTACATCCCCTGTTTCCTTTTTTATTGATTCAGCGCTCTCATTTTTCCTCTCTTCCTGCCTTTTTCTCATCTATTCAGCCCTCTGAGCTTTCCCACAAAGCTACAAACAATAAAAGAAACAGAAAAATCACACCTTGGCTGTAATTTTACTTTTTTTTTTCCCTTTTCTTTCCCCTCATAGTCGTCTGTCTTCCCAAACAATATTACAAAAGCAATTCCACACCAGTCAATAGTCTCCAGGATTGGCTCTCATCCGCCGTGTCCCATAGGGGCTGCCATATCATCAATACAGATATATACCACAGCCTGGTAGCTAATATACACAAATGCCAATACACTGGCTTTCTCTTGCCGGTAAAAATACATGGAGCAATCTGGGCCAATTTTATGAACAGTACTAAAAGATCGACAGTGGAAAGAAAACAACCAGAGAGACAGTAAGGAGGGCGAAAAGAGAGAGAAAAGAGAGACAGTGGGATAAATTAGCCCTGTAAAGTTGCAGGCAGGCAGAAAGAGAAGACGGATAGACACAATAACCTGTCCTGGAGGAACTCATCGTCCAGTTATCAAGATTACAACGGGCATCAGGCCACTATGTTGGAGTGGTCTCAATAAGCTTCATGCTGTGGTGGTGCCTGGTAGCTCTCCAGGTTAAGTGCGCCCTAATGCTGGCCCTTTGCTGCCACTCTCTCTTTCTTTCTATAGCCTGTGAATATCCAAAATAAACAACAAAACTCAAAAGAGCGCTGTACCATCTCTTGTGGGAGCGAGGTTTTATTTTCAAATAGTGGTATTAAACATCTCATCTGGTGGAAGTGGTAACCTCCAGTGTTGAAAAATTAAGCCAAGACAGAAGTGTTTAAAACTGCAGTACCACAAGTGTCCACTTGGAGCTGGCCAAGGAAGCCAAGGAAACCTCAGTAGGTTTCAAATACGAGCACCCATTTTTACAGAAAAGTGACATGTTTTACAGCCTGTTTCAAACATGGTTCAGGGAATGTAGCTCGGGATTGAATTGTATAATGCATCCGTTATAGGTACAGTGTGAAGAAAGGGTAATGTTGAGTGATATCTAGCAGTCAGGTTGTAATATCAAATGTGAAGTGAAGCAACTGTGTCTTCAAAGACAAGAAGGTCCTGATGCATGATTTGTATGATCCTCTATTTTTCAAGTTTGCACCACCAAATTTGTGTATCAATACAACCTCTTTAGCGCACAACCTTCTTCCTCCTCTTCCAACCAATGCATTTTGTGACCATGTTTAAAAATATGGTCACAAAAACCATGTCCATTGAGAACAACAGCAACAACTCTCAGAGAGGACAGTCAGTGACAATAGAAACCCTTTCCTACTCTCTAATTCCGAGCGATGGATCTTCAGTAAGTACTCAGCTAGACGATTTATCAACATATATAATATAAATAAAATATGTAAAATATATATATGAAATAGAAAAATGATTTAAAAAAAAATAGATATATATATTACATTTATAAACTAAATAATAAAAAAAATATATATATATATATATATATCAAAATCAATATTGATTCAAACATATATATATAAAATATATTGAATACAAATATTTTAAAATGATATGTTCAAAATACGATGGGAAAAGTAAGAGCGGGTCTACACATTATTCTAAGGAATCTTTAAGATTCAACTAAACAGTAGGTTTGTAGGCAGTTAAACCTAAACAAGGGAGACACCAAAAAGCACCATCGAGCTGAAGGCATACTGCAGAGAGGTAGCATTTCAATACAGTGCATCCCTTTCACATGATATTGTTTTTTTTTATTCAGTTTGTTATAACTTGTTCAACAGGGTGTGTGGCATGTCTATATCAAGCCTCTTGTCACTATGGTTTTTTTTTTGTATACAGCTACCTAATGTGCAAAAGTCACATAGAGTCAGAGGAAGAATACCTTGTGTTTCTATGATAACACCAAGAAAACAACTGTTTACCAGCAACTGTTCAATATCAGGAAGCAAAAACTAGCACCAAGATGTCAAGCTGTGATGATGGCCTCCATTTGTGGTTTACCTTAGGTACGACGCACACACACACACGGATGTGACAGGAAGTTATTGACGTGACAGACTGGGACCAGATGCTGGTAACATAAGCTGGTGTGTGTATGTATGTGTGTATGTGTGTATTTCATAGGGAGAATGTGTTTGGGGGGAGACTTAATGAGTCTTTGTAAACCTGGGGAGTCAGAAGGGATAAGGTGTGGAGATGTGTGTGTGTGCATGTGTGTAGGAGGTAGGTAGGAGTCCATTTGCAATGATAACACCTTGTCCAAATGGAATGTTTTTGGGGCCCTCTGTAACCGACACAGACACACACACACACACACACACACACACACACACACACACACACACACACACACACACACACACACACACACACACACACACACACACACACACACACACACACACACACACACACAGGGAGCCATTTCTCCTTAGCTGCACAGCTAACAACAGCAGGATCACAGTAGGAAAACTTAACTGGGATCTGAAGCAGGAAGGGAGAACAGATGGAGGGAAATATTACACATACACATCACAAACACACACACACACAAACACACAAAGTAGCAGTCCTTGACACACTAAAAGACCCACACACACACACTTACACACAGTCCCCCTACTGACTCCTGCAAACTTACATCCTTGTCGCCAGCTTTAGCTGATAGCATCTTCCTTCCTGTGAGTGTGTGTACGTGTGTGTGTTTGTGTGTGTCACTGCCTGCTTACAGCTGTCATTGTGCAGGTTACAAAGGCACCTTCTACAAGACAAGATACTTCCCATTGCCTCGCCATATGTGAGCTCATTCCAGCGCAGAGCCTCACATTGTGTAACGTGTCATGTTGGAATCATTTACAGATGTAACTCTTAAAGCCTCATTTATCTCTCTTCTATCTGGATCGCAGCTTTTTCAGGAGGTTGTGTCTTGGCACCTTGTGCAGCAGTGCATTGTGTGCTTTCACTGCGATTTGTCTGATTTCTGCTTTCTAATTTATAAATCTAGTTGGACTGGATTCAATGGAGCCATTGTCCATTGCAGAGGAGGTGAAGCAGCTGAAGCACCCTTGAGAAAAAAGAATCTGAAATGATTTTGAGAAAACATAAAATGCATTGTCTACATTTCTTTTGTTGTCCTCATGTAACTTCTCTGGATGAATAACTCCAGGAGTCAGCACTAAAAAGCACAGAGCTCCACTCTGGCACAGGTCTGTTGACCACTCGACTTTGTCTCATAATCCTTTCTTCAACATTAAAATAAGGTGTTATGAAGTGAGCTATGATTAAAAAGAGCAGGCCCTTTTCTTATGGCTTGATTACTATTTTTTAGGCCCATGAGCTTTTTGTAAAATGTTTTGATAACATAACAACAACAATAAAAGCGACCTTTGTCTGAAAGGGGGTTTCATGAGTCAGGCAAGGTTGGAAAATTTGGAGGCCACCTACGAATGGGCTTTACAAATTAGGTTAGGCAATAATTACTGTAGAGTGGGGCAGCGGTGTACTTATCCTTAGACAGATCAACATTAGATAAATGGATAAAACAAGTGCTGGGTTGAAATATTGGATGCAAATATTTTGTTTCCAAATGATAACGCAAAGACAGGACTACACGTTTTGTAAGAAACATTGTGTTTAGATTATTACAGCTTCAACTCTGATAAAACATCAGAGTTGAAGTGATGGGGGGAGGCGATGACAGCTGTTGCCACTGCAACTGCCCTAATACCTGATAACCCATTGAACAATTTGAGAGAGCATGTCAATTTATTTCTGCATTTTGTGGAATTCACCATACTTGTCAGTCGGGGGGCTTCCAAGAGAGATCTTTTTCACTTTGTTCCTATTAAAAAAGAAATACTGGTGCAGCTTGAAGGCGTCTGCCTGATGAAGACTTTGAGATCTCCCAGTGATCGTCAACAACCTAATCAATCCCTCCAGGATTTTCAAGCCTTTTTGTGAGTTTGTTGCAGCCAAGAAAAACATGTCTGTGATGGTTCTCAGTCATCCAGTTCATGGTAGTTCAAAGCTTTAACCAAAAGGCAACTGGACCAATTTCTATCAAGTCCAGTTGCCTTTTCAGATCAAACTTTGTAATAGACAAGAAAAACCTGATTTGGGGCAGCTTTTTTAAAAGTTGCAATGTTAGAGGGGGGTTTATTTCCTATCTCACAAATTACACATCCTCAAGCATCTTGGACAAATGAACATGACTCTCCATATGCACAAAGGAGAGTCTGCTTTATATAAATTACAATGATCTGATCTGCTCATTATTTTAGGTCCCCTGGCAGTATAAAACCAGTGATAAGAGGAGGGAATTACTATCTCAATGTTCAGACGCTCTTTGTGATCCACTCTGACTCATTTATAACAGAGACTCTGGATGGTGGAAAATTTACCTCTGATTCGTCAGAGACCAAACATAAGTCATGGTGCGCCGTTGGACTAGTGGTCTAAGCGTGTGCCACATGTAAAGAGGCTATAGTCCTTGTTGCAGTGGTTGCAGGTTCGACTCCCAGGCTCGACCATTTGCCGCATGTCTTCCCCCACTTTCTGCTCACCTCATTTCCTGTCTTTCTTCAGCTGTCCTAATCATTAAAGGCCAAAATACCCCAAAATCTGATTTTAAAAAATAAACACAAGTCATTAAGACATACCTTAGTTGACGGCAAACAGTTTTCAAAAAGGAAACATAAATAAATAATCACAGAGAATCATCATCATTCCACAGAGAATAACACTTTCTGATATTCATACAACTTTGAAGATACTGATGGGATCAATATGTGGTACATAAAAGTTGGGTGAAGTTTGTGGTAACATGCCTCCAGGGGGAATAGGAGGATTGGTCAACTTTGCTGAACAGTTGTGGGGGTCTGCTAAAATTTCATGGTGGCTAATGGTGTTCAGGAATAGGTAGATTTATACGACCTTGCTGATTGTGACATTGTAACTCCTTGGAGGGACTGAATAATGTCAACAGGCAAGTAAAGCATTTTTTTAAAGTAGAAAATGACCCCTAATCTCCAGACTATCAGGAGCTATGTAGAACAGCTAAACAGACAGTCTGCATGAACTGATTAGATCTGTCTAAGTCTTTCGTCCTTTGCTCCTTAGCTCATATCTATACTTTAATTTATCCTCCTTTCTGCCTCACTGTCTTCCTTCTCTCCATCCAGTCTTCTCCTCCATCCATGGTCAACCAACAAGGAATAGCTGAGCCTTAATGAGAATCCTGTTCAAGTCTTAACACGTGTGTGTGTGTGTGTGTGTGTGTGTGTGTGTGTGTGTGTGTGTGTGTGTGTGTGTGTGTGTGAGTGTGTGTGATAATGTGCACACCAGTTGCCAATTGCATGTTTCCTGTAGTGATGCATGAACAGGAACCAGAGAGTGAGAGAAAGTAGATTTGAAAGAACATATGTTTGATTGTTTGCCAAAGCCATGGCGTATTGTGTACCAGTGTGTGTTTGTGTTTGTGTTTGTGTGTGTGTGTTTGTGTGAGATCCAGGCTGGCTGTCCTCAAGGGTCCCAAAGATGCCGGTACCAAACCTGCTTCACACACTCTCTCATAATTCCCTCCTCGCTGTCTCTTCAAATACACTGCTGCCTTTATCATCAGCTAAAACAAATAGCTTCACACTCCCCAAACAGAAACACACACACACACACAAACACACACCAAAAATCATTCTTCTGAGGACTGTGACTATGATGAATTCACTAACCCTTCACCCTGGAGAACATTAATCACTCAGCCCCCTCTTTGACCCCTCCCTAATTTTTTAACCCCTTGCTGTCTCATTAGTCCAGCATTTAAGTGAAAAACAAAACTCACCGTTGGGAACTTTCATACCTCTTAAACCTGTCCTCACAAATACAGTATCTCAAACACACACACACACATGGACCAGTGGGAATCATTTCTGAGTGTAATTTTTCCCATTCGCTGCCGGTGGAGCGGGGTGTTTGATTGGTTGCTGCAGTGATAGATGCCTGGCCAGTTTTCTGATTACTACAATCTTCGATCTCCAGGGCCCAACATAATCAGAATAAATGTCCCCCCACTGTAGAGGGAATAAAGGTGTGTGTGTTTGTGTGTGTGTGAAAAAGAGAAGTGGGGAACCAGGAGAAAATAGGTATCGAGTGTGTATTGTGACAGGGTGGTGTGAATGAGTGACAGATGGTGTTTGAAGCATTGATGTGGCAGGACAAATTGATTTTTGTTCACTTTTTGGAACAATTTTCCTCTTTTGCTGTTTTCTCTAGTTTTTCAAACATGTTTTGGCAAACTCAGGTGGTTTTACTTTGTGTCTCTTTAGGAATGCCTTGTTATTATCACCTGGCATGGCTTCTCTCTCAAAGTGCTTGCTAAAAGTGGAAAAATCCCAGCCCTTGTTTTGACATGTAATGATAGTATAATTAATTTTTGCCAACCTCAAAATATATCTGATAACTGATAACTGATCTGATATCTTTATATTGATGCAAAAAATATATGAAATGCTGTTCCTGTGCTATATTCAACTTGATGCAGGATACATCTGTTTCACAACCCCAACTCTTTGATTCCACAACAAACACCAGTGCTGTGTTCCATCTGCATCATGGTTTTGCTCCATCTGACAGCACACCACTTATTTTTTCTGGGATTTAAGTATGTTAAAGGTCTATAATTATGTTCTACTTTATTCCATTGATATCTACAGACAAAGTTAACAACTAGAAGTTCAGTTTTGGATCACAGATTTGAGTCTGTTTTGTAGTTCTTTAAGGTTCACTGTGTTGAAATGGGAATATTTTGCAATATCTAGCAGTCAGATTCTAGATTTAAATTAACCCTTGCTCCCCCCTCCTGTTGTTGAATTAATGGTGGCCATTTAGGACAAGAAGCTACTATGATCCCTGATCAGTATGATCCTCCATTTGCCAAGTTTTAACCATAAAAAACACTTATCACTATACAGTCTTTTGGGCACAATAACTGCCATCTTCCAACTGGTGCATTTTGCCAGGTGACTCACTAACTACAAAAACAGATATGTTACTAGTTTGTTCGTTCCTTTGCTATGGTAGAAACATGGCAGTGCAATATGGCAGTGCAATATGGCAGTGCAACATGGCAGTGCAACATACAATCAGACCTGTCTTTTATATAAATATATAAGGCTCTATTTAAACATACTTACAAATATTATATTCAATTTCTAACAAGCTAAAATGCTGCGAGTTACTGTACACCTATGATCAGATTTACAATCAGGACTCTGCACATGTTTTGTTTTGAAATTGACAGGAAACTCTATGCCACTCCTGTACCTGACTTCCTGTCCAGGTCGATTTGTTCTGATCAGTTTAACACATGCTGAACGCAGGTTTTATGGAGAATATATTTAATGCATATCTGTTGCATAGAGAGGCTTTTGGGATGGATCTGAGACACTCCACAGCACTCCCTGTGGAAACATAAGAATTGACTGGAGTGGGTACGGATGAGCTCCAGTGAGCCCCTGGATTCTTTAAATTCACCAAAATACGCATCAAGGGGCTGCTTTGTTGATCATTTGTAATCTTGAATCAAGGAGTCTTTTCAAATAAACCACCTCCCCACATAACTGTTTTACCCAGAAGTGTATCACTATTTCATAAATAGGATAATAAAGACCTAAAGACAGAGAAAAATGTTTATAATAGGCTTAAAAAAGTGGCTGGTTTGGTCTGGGCCCCCAGGTATCCCAGCATGCTTTGAGCAGCAAATCAGCAGCTTGCAATACACCATGTAGGGGACACATTTCGTCAGTGCACTTTCAGTGTGCAAAAACCCTTACTGGTTGAGTAGCAACAGAGAGGGGAAGGTTTTAGTGTCAGAGCATGTGGGTGTGTCAATGTGTGCACTGCCCACAGTCAGTCATAGAGCTACAGTTAATCATCTTCTCTGCTACTTTAATTCATGGCAGGCGATTCATTTTACTTTTATACCCATGAAGGAAACATAAGATTGAGAGATAAAGTATCATGTGTTCCTGTTTTCAGTTCTTCCATTAAAGCATGGTGATCTGACAAAAGCAGTCATACTTAATCATTAATAATAGCTACATGTAATCCATCAGTACAGGGCTTGTCTATAACACTCTGTCTTCTGCTCCAGTGTAAAAGAAAGCAGCAGAGACAAAGAATAACTCATTACCATCTTTATAACACTGAAAACAATCGGAGGACGTTTTGATTAAACAAGTGGTGGACACGTTTTTTTACTTCCTGTCATCACTTACAGTTCAAACTCACTGTTTGTTGTTGTTGTTGTTGTGCAGCTTGAAACTCATTCATCACGAGCCATGAGTCAATTTTGGTATCCTCTCAAAAACAATGCTCTGTGATGTTCAGGAAATTGCTCGACTGTCAGCTCTTTCTCTGCAGGCTCAGAGCGAGGCTGCTTATCATGCCAGACGACATCCATCATCAGGGAAATGATTTGTTACACACAGCTTCAGACATTTTCTATCGCTTATTTGACTGTATTCCTACTGTAGCTGGGATTTTAGTGTGCAACCAGGCCATTTATTTCCTCATCTGAACAGTATCATACATGCAGGCTTTGACAGTGGGAGTAGGTTAAAGGTAAAACCAGAGACTGACCTTATTTACTGAATGAAGAGCAGGGACAGGAGAGGTCAAATGTGTTCATGCAACAGGCTGTTCTCCTTTAACAAAGGTCTCAAATATCACTAAAGGAACAAAGACATCTGGCTTTTGAATATGGAAACAAAATTAAGTAGAAAAAAAGTTGATAACATGCATTCATAATCATCACTTTTTATGCTTTATATATCAGAGGCGGTTCTGGGATTAGACCTATAGTAGGGATCGTGATATGGAGAGTCCCTTGCAAGTGTTTAGTCGTGATGATAAACCACTTATTTCACTCAACAACAAAGTATATTTTGCTACATATGAGATTTATATTTGCAACAATAATACAAAATTAAAGCAGCAAGCGGCGATGATCGGGCCCTCACACACCTGCAGCCACCGCCTACGTGAGCCACCTCCACATGTAAATCACCGCCTGATATTTGCCACCACATGATGTAAAAGCAAGATCTGACAGTATATACCGCCTGTGTCCCTTCAGTGGTGCAAATGTTCCAAGTTTTTGGCAGATTGCCAAAAAAACCTCCAAATTTGACGGTCTGCCACGCCCACAATTTTAGTCTGAACGTAATTCCTTTAATAATTTTTAATCGTCAATGTGTCTACTATAGAATGTGACTAGTTTGGACTGAAATAGAGAAAAGCCCTAGGAGGAGTTCGCGAAAGTATGCAGCCTTATTTGGAAGCCATTTTGAATTTTCAAAGCTAGGTGGCGCTCTTCCTGTTGAGTTTTGGATATGGGTGCAAGAGGCTTTTTTGTGCGTCCTGATTCTATGAATATGTGTATTCATTTTCAAGCATGTAGCTCAAAACAACCTCTACGGGGAGGGGTTTTTCAAAACTCTAGGGGGCGTTAGTGAGCACATTTTTGAGATTTTTTTTGCGAGACTCATAAAAGCTTGCAATTTTTACCAGACCTGATGAGTGTGCAAAAATATGCGCTTTCATGCATGTTAAAGGCTCCAAAAATGTGATCTCCGAGGCGTAAGATTAATAAGAAGAATCCTTAGGGTTTCAGTAGGGCCTTCGCCCGACCTTGTCGGTGCTTGGGCCCTAATAACCTGAGTTTTACACCACAAAAAATGTAGACATTGAAAGATGGAATATGCTGGTGTTGCAAAAGTATTTAATTGAGAAACGGGTACTATTATTGTCACAGGTATTGTTATAATTTAAAAATGAGGTTGTGGATAATCAACATTGCTTAACAAAGGGATTAACAATGCATCAATATGTACAGTGATATGACACAGTGATATGATAATTCTGTAATGTATTTTACTCATTGTTAATAAGAGGGCCTACTACTTTTTCTTATAGATTATCTGTGTCCTCTTCTCACCACTCAAACAACATTCCTGTTCAGTAAGAGAGCCTTCAACTAGCCTACAAATGATCTCAACAAAAATGACAGTTTAACATTTTTCACCTGAGTATTTTTATTTATTCAATATTGTTATGTTTTTGGGGGCATTTTTGCCTTTATTGGATAGGAGAGCTGGAGAGAGACAGGAAATGTAGGGAGTAGAGAGTGGGGGAAGACATCTAGCAAATGGTAAAGGCTAGGAGTCAAACCTGCAACGAGAACTATGGCCTCTGAATATGAGGTGGTCGCTGCTAGGCCAATGGTGCCCCACCTTTGGAGTTTTCTTCAATATGACGTGTCATCTAGAATTGAGTGTTTACCCACCCATTACCCTTGTTACTTTGGTTGTACAGCCTACTCATTCACTGTTCAATGATTCAAACAGCTCTGAGCTCACTCATTAGTATTATACATGATGCTACATTATAACTGTAGTGCTGCCCTATTGAACGCCTCTGCAAGTCACTGCTCCCAACTTTTGGATGGAACCAAGAGAAAGAGAATGAGGGGGGCCTTTTTCAAGAATCACATATGGCACTGATATAGGATTTTTTTTACTCTAACCAAAATGATAACTAGAATATAAGATTAAAAACGGGTCTAAAAAAACACCTATGATGCATATTAAACCCAGTGAGATCTATGTTGTTGTGTTTACCGGCTCCCTTAAGCGAGTTGTACATACAGTTTTTTGCATTTAAAGAGAAATCTCTGCCTGCATAAACAAGAGTATCTTGGTGTAAGCTGTAGGTATTTTATATATCTTCTTATTCATGTCTTATTCAATGTCCTTAAATTCACCTTTGACCAGAGTTTGTCCTTTTTAAAGCAATAATGTGTTAGTTGCAGGAATGCTGCACACGCACAGACACACATGTACGTTAACAGACCTCTGACCCATCTTTTTAATTTCAAGCTCTCCACATAGGATTGATCAATATTTGTATAATCAATGTCTATTAGCCTAGCATAGACTGTGGTGTCAACTTAAACATATTGATATGTTCAGAGACGTCAGAGCATCCTCTCTCACACCTCAGTATTTATGTCATATGAACAGTATGAATAATGGACAGCAGGAGTGCGTAAGATAGGAGAAGATGCAGGTTTAAATCTCACTCTCATTTAAAGTGAATCATATTAGTTTGGAAAATTGAGCTGAAACCAAACTTACAAAGGGCATCATATAAACTGAAATGAATCAATAAAATGGTTGTTAATAAAGTCTTATATTTCCTCAGCTTGTTATTTTACAGCTTTAAAGCATTAACAGCGGCTCAACGCCATCTGCATTCAATCAAGTCCAGCTTGTGGAACCTTCTTCTTCTTCTGCTCATAAAGGGTGTAAATGTCAGACATTAAGGCACCCAGCCCAGACATGTTAGCAACCAATAACATCAAAAACTTCTCTTTATATGTTGCTTTGTTTTGCATGACATTCTACCTTGCTATGGCTGTGTCTTTGCCTCAACTGAAGCGTCATGCTTTGCAAAATGTACAGTTAAGTGTGAAAAATTACCTGCAACTGATAGCCTACTGCCCCACAAAGCTCACAGCTGAGTGATTTACCAATAGCAAAGATACCATATTAGTTTATAAAGTTATTTTACATAAAAAGATTTAAAGCCTCAGCGTCACATCATCATGAAAAAAGGATACAATTATTACTAGCTCTGTGAAAATTTGAGCAGACATTGCTGTTATGTCATTGAATGTGTGACAGAAGAAGTGCAAAATAGGGAAGTGTTTATGAGGATGTGTCTGTGTCTGTGTGTGTGTGAGCAGAGGAGAGTGCATCACAGAGGAGTAAAGTGTATCCATGTGTATGTGTGTGTGTGTGTGTGTGAGAGAGAGAGAGAGAGAGAGAGAGAGTGTGTGTGTGTCTGACAGTGACTCTAATTGCTCTTCACCTCTACTTCAAAAGCTTTTAGCCTGGTCAGCACTCAGCCAATCAGAGAGCCCACACAAAAGAGCCCGTCGGTGAGCAGGAGAGCGCCGGAGCAGGACTGTCTCTCTTCTAACTGGATTACCTCCACACTGTCTCTGCCACGCTGCGCTCAGTGCTGCGCTTCACAACCAAAATTAACTAAATGAAGTGACAAAAACGGTCACTTTCTATGATTTCTCATCCTCTGACTCTCTTCCAACAGCCTCGACACACTTTCATTTCATTGTGGATTTTCTCCCTCTCTCTGTTTCGGTTTTATTTTTTGTCATTCCTCACACTGCCACCCTCTTTTTCCCAGCACTCATTTCTCATTTGCATTGATAAGTATGTTTCTCAATTTGGCGAATAAAGAAGAAGTGTCTGAAACTGCCTCCTGCTATCTAAGACGCAGCTGTGAATAAGCCGGCTACAAAGCTGGAATAAATGTGTTTGCAATTACAGAGGAGAAAGAGAGAAGAAGGAGACAGCAAGGCACAGCTGTCAGAGAGATATGTGTGTGTGCCTCATCTTTGTCTCTCATGTGCACAAATTCGAAGATGCTTCACTCAGTCAGGAAAATAAACAAAATTGTCAAAGTGGTTTGCATTACAATACACACACCAAAATAATGATGATTTACATATGACCTTTCTGTCACTCCAATATCTGCCACTGAGAAATATCTGAAGATGTCTTCACTTAGGGCCCGATCTACTAAAGGTTTGCGTGTATAAAAACACGTGCAAACTTGATAGCGCGCTCAATGCAGACGTACTAACCGGGTGCACCGAGGATTGCGTCTGTCAAATGAGCAAAATAGCACTCGCAAATCATTTAGCGTGTTTGCCTTCATGAATATGCAGAATACATGCAGATCATCAGGACGCGCAAAATACTGGGAGGAGGAGATGCAAATGTAATCATTTAGCACACGCAGTGTGATTTATCAAACCTGAAGCAGATAGCGCGCGCTGTATTTGCGTCTATATTTAGCACGTTTGAAAGGCAGGTGCAAACTGGCACAGCGTTACGCACACATGGCTGCGGTCACTGTAAAGCTCATCATAACATCACTTTATAACATGTCCGCCACAGCAGGGCTTACAAGCATTACTACATTTATGAGTCAATCAAACCAAGAGAACAAACAAATAATAATAATAATAATAATAATAATAATAATAATAAAACAACACAAATTCAAAGCAGTTCAGCACCACGGATAGCGACAGCATCATTCTGACACCCACTTCAACTTTTTCATATAATGAGAGCACAGTAGGTCACTGTATCAACAGATATAAAGTTTAGTCAAATTGGCACAGCCGCCCACATGTTCACATACAAACAAAAAATCAATATGAACTAGGCCTACTCACCACTGTTTGGACGAGCCTTAAGATCCGCGGACTTGTCCACGATGCACTATATGTCTATTTTCTTTGATCTGTCATTCTCAATAGATATCATGACATGTCCACTCAGTCTATTCTGACCCACCATGCTCATCAAGGGGTTTTTAGTTAGTTTTAACTTGGAGAATGAGCGCTCACTGAGCTGCGCCAGGCAGCTCTGCGTAACTCCTCATCTCGTGCTTGCAGCAGTGTGTTGGGGTGAATTGCCTCAAACATGTTCACAGTTCCATTTAAGCTGGTGAATCTTTGGGACAGTTGCTGGATGATGATATCAGGCATTAAAAACGATCACCCGAAAGTTGCTCCCTGGGACAGTGAGGCGACTGTTTTCATCCAAGTGAAGCCTAACTTTTCTAGAGCAAGAGTGGCAGACTAAGCCTCATCAAATTGCTCTCTAAACTCCATCAAAACACTGATTGCATTTTGGAGTAGAGTAGATGCGTTTATTTCATCGGCAGATCTTCTGTTTTTTCTCACATCATTCACCTTTTCACAGATGGCCTCCCAAATCGCGTTTCTAACGCTGAGATGTCTCTGCTGGAGTTCACCGATGTGTTTATTTCCCTCCTCCACAAAGACCTCCAACTCCATGGCTTCAAACTTAATTTATCATTAAGACCACTGCTCTCTCAAACTCTCCATGGTGACAGCCGATAGCACACGCAAAATCCTCGTAAAATAGGGCGGTCCGCACCACTTTTGCACTCGTTATCATTTGCGCACGCAGTCTTAGTAGATCACCCGCAACACGCCCAGAAATAGCACGTGCAAAATTATTATTTGCACACGCAAATTAGCGTTCGTTATTTGGGATCTTAGTAGATCAGGCCCTTACTGCGTGGACTCCTTTGACCCCAGAGTTATATTACTGATCATGTTTATCACAAACAAGATGACGCAAGCTAACACCACAAAACCATGCCACTGATGGCAGTAGAGTGGTACTCAATTCAAAGATTGCACTGTTATTTTCACACAACTTATTTTAACATCACAATAAGAAATGCACATGTGTGAATAACATGGGCAATAATGGCTGGGGTCAGGTTCCTGTTATCTTGTTTGTCAGCTTGTTTCACACCGACATTACTTTTCTGAGCAGTTTGATGTAATTCAGTCATTTACAGTTATTTTTCAACACCAGTGCTGCCAAGATTCTCTCAAGTAATGCAAAATCAGTACATTAAAGAACCACCATTTTGGTCCAGACTTTGCCCTGAGGTCTTGTACAGACATTCATAGTTACCAGAGGATGAACCGTATCATTTTGATCCTCTGATTTTCTAACTGTAGTTTTAAATGAGCTTCCCCACAAACTGACAAACTTTTGGATTGACTGTCATTCAGCCATCATTTGCTTATCCAATGGCTGTGTGTCTACAGCAAGAGACTTTTATGCCAGTGCCTGTTAGTCAACCTTAAGGCCTTCTATTACGTGGGCTGGAGCTCAGTGATGGAGTGTGTTATCTCTAAATAGAAAGGAGGCCGGTTTTGCCCCCCCTGAATCCTAAATTTCTTCTGAAAACATAGCCATTGGTGAATGAATCTGTATTAATGCGTGTGAATGTTAGATTAGTGGGCAGTTTTGTCCAGACATATGAAATATAAGTGTTGTACATTTACTGTTTATTGTCATAGTATTGTGGCAGCCATAACAGGAACATAAAGCAGCTAGGCAGCCAACAGACCAGTTGCACTGCCCTGCCTCCTGTTGCCCTTCGCTTTTGTAACCCCATAAATAACCAAATAAATAATAAGTAGTTTTTAGTTTTGTTTTGTTTTCATGATTTTTCCACCTTAAGTTAATTAAAACCAGCACTGAGCTTGATGTATTGGTTCCTTAAGAGGATACGATTGCATATAGTCAACAGCACTATGGGCAACAAGCAGAACATCAAAAGGAAGTCGGGCAATTTCTATGTGGTTCATTTAAGAACTCTATATATAGTATTATCCTATCTCAAAGGTTCATGTTGTGTCCTGTTAGCATCTGTAATGCCCAATAATAATGAACCATAAGCAACGTTACACAGTTGTACAGTGATCATGATACCTCATGTATCACAACTCAAGCTAAATAGATGAATCTGTCTCTGTCATCTGTTTACAGCCAAGCATAAGTAAAAATTATGAACAGAAATAATATGAATAAATGCAGAGAAATATTCTTAATGTGTTATGCAGCCTGAAGCACCAAACTACCTCATAACCAAGCGGTAACCTCCAGTCTAAAAATTTGAGTCCAATGTGGAAGTGCTAAAAACTGCAGTTTATCAGGGATCTGCTTGAGGCTGGCCCCGGAAGTACCGGAAACCACATACACACCAATTCAAAAAGCAGATCTTTACAGCAGAAATAAACATGTTTACAGCCTGGTACAAAAAAACAAGTGTAGTCTGGATAGCTCATTTCTGGATGTGCTCTCACTGTGAGGGGGATGAATTTTTTTCTAACGCAGCAATTTCGAAAATATTGAGATTACGAGTCGTCCAATGAGAGGCACAGCTGCCTGCAGGAACAATGAAGCTGTGGCCTCAAAACAGCTCTTCAGAAACAGATGGGTAACGTCACGGATACTACATCCATATTTTATACAGTCTATGCTCATAACCAGACATACTTTTAAGTCAAACCTAAAAATATCTTTGGCTTGAAGAGCTCATTTCTACAGAGCTCTGGACATTCTGCAAAGGTGAACATTTTTATCTTGTGTGCACAGGTTATTATATTCTGCACACAAGATGAAACATATTACTGTATGGACTTCAGAGACTCAGTGTGTTCCAGTATCCTTTTTCTCTACCTTACATGAACCCTGAAGAAGAGCTGGGTTCACCAAATTACACTTTACAAATCAAGATGTAAATAAAACCAATGAACAGTTTTGTTATATAACAACAAAAAGACGTACATACTTCCCCATTGAAGAGTTTTCTTGCGATGATCAGCCCCAAATGTTGCAAATTAGAAACACCTCAGGATGCTATCATCAGTTTCTAAACTCCTCCGCAGCTCTGGGCTTTTTCTACATAACTATGAAGTATACCTTTTTCCACTTTTCCAATTTATCCTTTGATAAAGTTTCCTTTGTAAAGCTCATTTCTCCCTCAGTCTGACTCCTTCCACATGATGAGATTACCCATCTAACACCTACAATCCTCCATCCACCTCTCTCTTTTCCTCTCTGGAGCTTCTTCTTCTCTATCTTTATCTTATTCATTGTTCTCTGCCTCCACTTTTGGTTTCTCTGTCTCCCTTTGCCACCTCCAACTCTCTCCTGATTAAGAAAAAGTGGAGAAAAAAGACGTAAAAACAGTCGGTAGATTGGTGGGAAAGTTAAATTAAACTGCAGGCCTCTGGGCTTTGTGTTGGTGTGTTATTGTGTATAATTGTGTGAATGCCTGAGTGTTTATGGCTTCTGCGGGACATGAGGCATAGTGTGTGTGTGTGTGTGTGTGTGTGTGTGTGTGTGTGTGTGTGTGTGTGTGTGTGTGTGTGTGTGTGTGCGTGTGCGTGTGCGTGTGCGTGTGAGTGTGAGTGTGCATGTATTGGAATGTGTGTGGGCGCACTTTGCATCGTTGCCGGTGTGTGTTTCAGTCTCAGCTCTGCAGGATTAGTTTTTTCCTCCTTAATCAAGTGAGAGTAAAGCCCGCAGGTAATTACAGTTTCTCTCCAAAATCAACAACTGGGCTTCTGCTCTCCTGTCGAACTCTGTCAGAGACAAACAAAGCCACAGTGGGCTGCAAATCTTAAGGACAAACAAAGTCACAAATTATTGCTATCATCTCGCAGCAGGGTGCAAAAGAAGAGATGTTTAATTGTGTTAATTGGAATAAATTTGGTGTTTAAAGGGAGGATTGGTTCCTTTATTTTATGAAACCTGTCATTGATGAATCTCGTTAACTTCTCTCTGGGTATTTATTATATTATTTTCACTGTTTGTCTGTTTTCATACAGACCTGTTATTCCTGAATTAGTGCCACAATTCTCGATAAATACACAAAGAAGTGTCTGGCAAGTTTTCTACAATCCTGATTGAGTGGTGTAGCCCTCTGTTGTAACTGTTACTCAGTGAAGGCACTGAAAACCTTAACTTTTCTTAATCAGCTTTGAAGAACAAATGAAGTGCTCCACCATGAAGGCTCAAGCTTCTGACAAACAGAACAGTTTTGGTTAATTAAAATGACACATTTCTGTGTGAGTTGGGTTCTCTTTGCCTGTCAGAAGTTTGCAAGCACAGATTCAAAGCAATGAAAAATTGGTTATAAATTTTTACTGGAAGAGCTGTGAGTCTATTTAAGATGAGGTGAGGCAAAGTAGAAAGCTTTCTTTTAGAATCAAAATTTTACACTATTTTTGGAAACCATGGATGCCGCTTCCTCTGCTCTAAAGATAGGGACTGCCTGGCTTAAACCAACATCTGTCATGGTGTGGGGATGCATAAGTTCCTATGGCATGGGTAGGTTACACATCTGGAAAGGTGCCATTCATGTTGAACAATTTATAAAGGTTTTGGAGCAACAAAAATATGAAAAAAATTACGAAAAAGAAGACCCTGAACTGTCGAGCAGCTGAAGTCCTATATCAGGCAGGAATTGAACAGCATTTAATTTTCAGATCTCCAGAAACTGGTCTCCTTTTTAACCAAACGTTCACAGAGTGTTATTTAGAGATGAGGTGATGCAACACAATAGTAAACATGCCCCTTCTACTGACTTTTTTTGAAATATGTTGCTGGTATTACATTTTGATTTCATTAAATGAGCGTGTCATTCTTACAAAACAACATTTTTCAGTTTCGTCATCTGATATGTTGTTTTTGCACCATTTCAGGTAGTGTTTTACACAAATCCCAACTTTCTTGGAATTGCGGTTGTACTATCCACTGCAACTGCTTATCAGCAGGCCTCCACCTGCCACTAGATAGGACTGTAGCTCTGGATATATCTACTACTGCCATAACGCTATAGTACTCTACTACCTGGATGTAAACAAGCACAGTGCACAGATGGCATCTTGTAGCACAGCGCAGTGTGGGTGTATTTTGATGGAGAAAATGGAGATACAGTTGTATGTAGACTATGTCTTGTTAACTCGACCAGAGCAATGTGTAACCAGCACATGCATCTGGACATTAACATGCAGGAAGGAATTAATGCTGGTGGAGCTTGCTCTGAAAACTAACTTGACATTGTTTACCAGCAGATTCTGTGATTCCGTTTTTAGCTGTGTCAAAAAAAAATGTGCTCAATTTTTGACTTCTCACTAAGTTGTGTTGTTTAAAATCCAGATAATAGCCTACAGATGTATTCTTCTTTTCCAACCTGAGCTTTAACAGAAACATTTGTAATTTCCATTGAGCTCCAATGAGCTTGAGTGAGTTTTCTAAAGATCTCCATAATGTCTGCAAGCAGTGTACACCAACGTTTTCTAAATGTATCTCAAAGTAAAAAGAACAAACAGATTTGTTTGAATTTAAAGAACCATCATTTGTTTTCAGTCAGCTCGCCTGTTGCAGAACTCCCTCCCAAAGCTCGAATAAACAAGATTTTTATGACTCTGTGTAATTTATTACAAGCTCTCATTTAATTTGCACCACCCCGGTGAGTTAACTTTAAATTATGGTTCCAACTTTGTGTACTGAAAGCGTGAGCACAATTTCAGTTTTGTAGTTTAAGATTTTTTTTTTAAATGTGTGAGAGAGTCCAGACACACAAAACTGATCCTGTATGCATCATTTTGTTTGTGTGTACCTTTTAGCCTACAACTGTGTGAGTCTGCATGTATTAACAGCTCCATCCTTGCATCATCCAGCAGCCCGTGCTTTATCTGTCTCGTAGCTCTCCAAAGACTTTAATAAGCTTATGTGTTGTCAGTAATTAGCAGCTAATATATGATCAAAGAAGAGCTGCTAATACCTCGTTTTCCCAACGCACAGGCTTTAACATGCAGCATCTACAAAGCGATCAATGGTTGAGAAGGGAGGGAGGGCTGGAGGATGCCTGGGCTGGTGTTTTCTCAAAGATAGCACCTCTCAGACGGGGTAATTAGGGCAGACATGCTATTAGTCCTACATTTAGCCTCTCTGATAATGATTCCAAAACTGACAAACCAGTACATTTATACCATCTTTCAAAGGGAGTAGCATCAGAGTAAAAATGATGTTATATCCAGCTATTGATTGAGATAGTCTGATTACTATGAAACATTTCTCATTTAGTCATTTATTCTCAATTCTTTTTTTTTTCAATCCAGAGAATATTCACCGATCATCAAAGCTGGTATTACCTTTGCAACTGTGGCAGACTAAATTTTTGGAACAACTGTCATTTCAGACTGCAGGCGTAGTCTGTATTTAAGAAGTAGGCATAACTTCTGGTCTCAACAGCGTGAGCAGTAAAGTAAGCACCCTGCACTCTCTATAATGACCTGCAGGGGGGCGCCTGGGTTGGTTGCATAAATAGAACCAAATAGGAGAATAAACCTTACACTTCTGTTGTGTTATTGCCTCTATAATCATTATTCTTATGAGTTTTTTTTTTCTATTTATAGTTCTACTTCTTAAACAACACAGCATGATGTTCATTTTCCTAAATAACGGTCTCATTTACAGGGAAATAAATGACAAAGCAGGCTTTGGCTCAGGTTGTGGCTACCTGTCATTGACAAGTCATTAAGTCATGATCACAACCAACTGTCCTCACTCCGCTCCTGTCTGAATGAAGTTAAAATATGGCTGTCGAACAATTTCCTCCAACTCAACCCAGACAAATCCGAAATCATGCTCATAGGTCCACACTCATCACAGATTCTCTCTTCACTTCAGCTTGGTTCTCCTGTCACCCCCCCCCCCCCCCCCCCCCCCCTGCAAGAATCTTGACATCACCTTTGATAAAGACCTTAACTTCAACCAACATATCAAAACCACAGTCCAGTCTTGTTTTTACCAGCTACGCAAAATCTTTCAGATCAGGCCCTTCCTTTCACACCATACCCTAGAAATTGTCATCCATGCATTCATCCCTTCTGGATTAGATTATTGTAACTCACTGTATACCTGCCTAAGCAAACACAACCTCTCAAAACTCCAGTTAGTACAAAACGCCGCTGCCAGACTCCTCACACACACCAAGAAAAGGGAACACATTACACCAATTTTAGCCTCCCTTCACTGGTTGCCTGTGGGTTTTAGAATTGATTTTAAGATTTTAACACCCACTTTTAAAGCAATACATGGACTGGCCCCTGAGTACCTAAGTGAATGCCTTAAAATATATGTCCCCAACTGCTGCCTGAGATCTTCCGGCATGTCCCTCTTGGATATCTCAAGGGCGAAGTTAAAAACCAGAGGCGACCAGGCCGTCACTCTGGAATGACCTGCTGGAGGAGATCAGGCAAGCCACATCCTTGTCCTCTTTTAAAGTCTCTTTTAAAAAACACACTTTTTTTAAATGTGCTTTTATTTCTGAACTCATCTCTGACTTTTTAATTTCTGCATGGTTTTTATTATTGTCTTCACTTAACTCATTTTAGCTCTCCTTACCTCTGTCATGTGCTTTAGTGTTTTCACTCGCTATGTCTTCCACTCTGTAAAGCACTTTGTAAACATGTTTTTAAAAGGTGCTTTATAAATCAAATTTATTATTATTATTATGATATCTATCAAACATTTTTAAGACGTAAAAAAAGTGTTACCCTCTCATCCAAATACGCTGATCAGCCATAACTCTTTGACCACAGAAGTTATTATCTTTTACAGTTGATGTTTTGGAAGCAGGAAAAATGGGGAAGCATAAAGATATGAGACACTTTCAGTCAAAGCATGCCCAAACCTGCTGCTCTTGTGGGCTGTCTAAGTCTTCAGTGGTCAGTGCCTACCAGAAATGAATCAGGGAAGGAAAACCAGTAGACTGAGACAGGGTCATGCATGAACAAGGCTCTTTCATGCACAATGGCTGACCTGTGTGGTCTGATCCAACAGAAGAGCTGCTGGAGCTCAAGTAGCTTAAAGTTAATGCTGGTTGATGTCAGAAGACAGTCTATGGCAGTTTGTTGTGCATATGGAGCTACTCAATATCATGCTAATTGTTTTGATGTTCAAGCTGATCAGTCTATGGTCACTTCTGGTTTCCGGAAAACAAGATTCTCACGTCAAAATGCCTGACTAGAGGGTTCATGATCCAGTGGGTGACATCTTTGTGGTTTTCCACTCCTTTTCTACTGTCTTTGAAAGCTCTCTAGGAAATCTTATCAGTTATTGCCTTCATAACGGGCTCCTCAGGTGGAGTTTTTGATAAATATACAGTAAGAGTATTCATTTCTCCTACAGTCCACAGCTTTCCACCTGTAATCTTGAAGCTGCTGTCCACTCTGAGATTCAGCATTCATCATCAGTATCTTCTAAACAGATGTAACAAAACATCTAAAAGATGGTTTGTAGTCGTTTACCAGTCCACAGACCGCTTATGAATGTCTTTGTCTTTGTGCTTTTCCCCTCCACAGTGAGGTCAAAGTGCAGCATCAGCTACAAAACACTCAGACGATTCACCGTCCTGCCCAAGGATACTTCAAAAGGACGTACGCCTGCTGTCACGGTGCCTTGAACTCGGGTTCTATGGTTGAAGGTCAGTCCACTTAATCATTGCTTCTGTAAATCCCTATCAGGGCAGGATTAGGATTATAAAGCAGCATGAGATATGTAACTGACCACGGACAAGTGGTCAGGGGGGCAAGCGGGGAATTGTGTGAAAGGCTAAGGTTAACTCTGCACTCATGATGCTTGAAGAATAGCAGAGGTTGAACTGTGTGCCCCTCTGTTGAATGATGGTGAGAATACACATTGGGAGCAGAATGAGTAACATGCTTACAGTGAATTTGTGGATGTCATGTTGTAGCTTTATTTTATTTTACAGATTGTTTATTTGTGAAATAAGAGGCCTCATTACCCACAATGCAACCTAACTGCATGAGCTCAGTCTGAGATTTTGCTGCTAGTATAGGTTAGTGTCGCCCTGAGAAGCCCTGTAGTATTCTTGTCTCATATTTGCAGTATTTTTCTTACACAAACTTTTATTCCTCAAGCAAATCACATCGCTTCAGGCAATTCATCAGACTTTGCACAGCCCCAAGATAGTTATAAGACTTTCCCGTAGAAAACGTTTTTCACTTATGCAGTGGTGCTCTCCAAGACCTGTAAACAAACCTGGAAAATTGATGGAGTTGCCTTTGAAGCTCCAGCGCTTGCAAGTTTTCACATCCATATGTGAGTACACTTACCCCCAAGATCCTGCAAGAAGCTTGAAAATGCAAAAATATTTGTTTAAAAAAAAAATAACATCAAACAAATCCCTGCAAATCAATCTCGTAAAATTGCTCCTTCTCAAATAGAAATGTTCCTTAATGTTTAGTGTAAACATGTGTTCCTCAGGGGAAACAATCATCAGGAAACTGCTTTCATTTGAGATGCTGTCCATCATAACTGTCATTGGCTTATTTCAGACATGATATGCTAAAGCCGCAGTTCTGCTTCCAAGCTGTGATTGGACAGTTGTTCATGTCCCAGCCACCAAAAACAAAAGACGTTAGGCTTTCTTGCTCTCTGTCATTTTGATGGTCTTTCTGTATTTTTACCTGTCATTTTAACAATAATTTAGCCCGTCTGTGTTGTTAGAATTATGGTGTGCTCCACTTGATCTTGGAAGTAGGAAATTTGGAGATAATAGTCACTCCTTAAGATCGGAATGTCAACTCAGAAACTTGGAGGAACTACAGTAACTCCAAGCTTGAAATCTAAGCTGGCTGCTCCCGTAACAACAGTTGAAAGAGGTGTATTTTTATTAGTGTTTATTAGTAAATCAGTCTTGTGGAAATGTTGAGAAGTTGCAAACTATCACATAGAGTGTTGTAATCACCTGGCTGTAGCTATCAGTTCTCAAAACAGGAACTAATGACTAAACAACTTCCCACTTTGTTTCAACACGTGACTGTAACGCTGCCAGCTTGGTTGTGACATCATTCCCAGCTCCAACATCAGACCTTCAATGTTAACTGAACATGCCATTAAAGTGAACACCTATCAAGGTCATTACTGCCTGACTATAACACACATCATTTGACACTGGAATTTAGTTTGACTAACGTTAGCATTCACTGGCTAATGCATATCAATCTCAGTTACTGTGATGCTTACACAAACACTGGTAATGCACTGTACAGTGTTCAGTTGTATGACAGTTTTTTATTAGATTTTTTTTTTTATTTAACCCTTATTTAACCAGGTAAGTCATTAAGAACAAATTCGTATTTCCAGTGATGGCCTGGCAAAAAGGGTCAGGGATAACAGTTATGATAAAAACAAACACAAGGGTAAAAACTTAAAAGACAAGTTAAACATGACAGCACAGAACAGAGCAAATAATGAACAGCGACAGCAGGAGTCCACGATTAAAAGCAGGTGCAGGTGTGTTTAAGAGTGTCCATGAGAGAGTTCCTGAAGGCTGATTTGGAGATGTAGTGGACCAGTTTTAAAGTTTTCTGTAAATTGTTCCAGTCTGTGGGCACAGCAAACTGAAATGATGACTGACAGATGACTGAATGTGTTTTGGGGATTTTCAGCAGGATAAGGTTGGCTGAACGTGTGTTGGAAGTTGCTTCTCCTATGCACACTTGGCCAAATACCCGTTTTCATCTTTTGAACACTCTCTCTCTCTTTGCAATATTTGTATATTTGAAAAGTCTTCAAGCATGCGTCAAAAATGTGTCTGATAATATGTGCATTTGTACATTTTACAGATACAGCGTCTTTCTCTATACTGGTCAGTAAGAACATAAACAGCATGCTGCTTGGATAGCAGTTTATTTACATTCAAAGCTCTTCCTCTGTAATAAGAAAGATGTCAGTCCCTCTATTTTCTCCTCTTCCTTATATCTATAAAGCCATGTGTGACTGACTGTTGTCTATCCTCAATGAAGAGCTCAGCCTCTTGTGATAACAGACACACACACAGACACACACACACACACACACACACACACACACACACACACACACACACACACACACACACACACACACACACATACTGATCCTGCTGGATTTGAAAGACACTCTGTGATCATGAGTCTGAAATGAAATGTATATCGAATGGTGGTTACGTGTTCAATGGCTTGAAAAAGGTGCTTTTTTCTTTAAGAGCTGGCAGTGAAAACAAACACACCAATGAAGGCGGTTGCAAGTTATTGTAGTAGAAATGTTAGATTGCATTTGGAACCTCTGTGCACATTCTCAGCCCTGATCTGGATGCATTAGTTTGTCTGTAAGATGTTTAATCAGCCCTTCTGTGGGTTTGTGACTCACCAGAACATATCACATTTCTTTGTTGGCTTTCTTAGATTGTAGTTTTATGATGCTGTTCAATTCAAAGTCATATAAAATTCATTTCCACTTATCCCAGGTTATTTTTTCACTTATCTTAATGATCAGTACTCTGCTTTCTCCTCCAACAGAGGATCAGGAGCATCAAAATTGTATATTAAGAAATAAACTAAACTTAAGAAGATTTTCGTTCCCACAGCACAAAGCTTGGATGCAGTAATCAGTTTCAGTTAAGGGGAAAGGATATTTATCATCAGGCTAAATGAGCACACACTCATCTGTGTGTGTATGTGTGCACTTCTAGCTACTCCTCATCAACAGGAAACACAGATTGAGCTCTTTCAAGTTGGTTTCAGCTTTTATTGAGATCAGCTAATGAGGTGAAAAACAGAAAGTTACTCAGCAAGAGTTGCTGCAAACTAGGAAGTCGGGTTAACAAAACTGTGCCACCGATTCCTCTGAATACAACTTGTCAGAACTTTGTCAAAACAGCAATGTTCAAAAAAGTGAGGAACAGCGATGAAGTTATGTAAATATTGGTTTTAGTTGGACCGAGGATTATTTTGGGTACAAGGACTGACAACTTTGAGTTATCTCTTTCATCCTGCTGTACCCCTGCCAGAGTGATACTTCTCCTTCCATGTGTATGCACACATTCAAACCCCTGTTAGCTTCCAGTTAACGGCCATGAAATCACATCTTTGCTGCAGAAATCCATCTCTAAACTAGGTCTTGTTTACATTATGTTTGAGCTAAAAGGTTGCTCAGTGAAAAAACACAGTGAAAAAACACACGACTCAGAGACAATAATGAAAAACATTCACTTAGCTCACAATGTATTGGTCACTTACACAGCAGCAGAATAAATACTCACATTGTAACCTCTGCACATCAGATTCTAAATAAGAAGAGCTTCACAAGTGTGTGTGTGTGTGTGTGTGTGTGTGTGTGTGTGTGTGTGTGTGTGTGTGTGTGTGTGTGAGTGTGTGTGTGCGTGCACAATGCTTGCTCACAGCCTTGTTAGCTCCTACAGTCAAACCACTGGACCACTTTGATTTATGAGGAGTGTGGAGCAAAATAATGGCATGGTTCTAAAATTAGCGGTAGGGTTAGGTAGCGCTGCGAGCTGTATCTCTTGTTTTTCTTTTTACTGCCTGAAGTAAGAGCAGGCTGCTGCCCTCAAACACTCTGTTCAAGGTTTTTTTATTGTAAAGGCTCAATTAAAGTGGAGTTTTTTAGCCCGGAGCATAGAAGCTGTAGCTTGTGGCTGTAGCTGTTCGAAGAATACAGGTAAACTAGGGCATTTGTTTTCAGTTGAAATGTTTAAACTGGTTTGAATTGTACTGTTTACCTACTGATTATCCATTTATATGCAGAATCTGTTAATAGAGATCAATTCTGATCTAACAGCCCATTACTTCTAAGATGTCCCCCTCACCAGCTTGCGGCCCAGGCAGGGAAAAGCAGGGGTCAACACAGCCTGTTCATCCAGGGCTTGACGACCACTGGGCTGAAAGCAGCGATCAGAACAAGGTCGTGTCTTTCAGCTCAGCGTTCCCACCACGATCCCTGGCTCTGCGAGAGCTGATGGAGCGGGGCAGTCTAGCCATTTAGATTCTGAATGACTCACAGTTTGGAGAGTTCAGGCAAAGTGAGGAAGACAGCCGTGCATGCAGTGTCAGTAAAGGTTAACTGACAGGCTGCTCTGAGAGGGGTCGAGCCATCTGGGTGATCTGGGAAATTGGAGCCTCACATTTCTCCCAGGACGCCGTAGTAAGCTTCCCCCATGAAAGCATGTCAGGGATGTACATTTGAGGGAGAGTCATGATGCTAGCACATTGAAGAGATATGAAACACACCTTGATCCTACTGCAGGGGAGGTTTGTCTGCTCTGTGAGGGGGCGACATTTGCCCTGAAGCTGTGGGGATTGGAGGGCTTGCAGGAGGCATCTGTGAGTATTACTTCCTCTTCGATGTTGCAAGGCTCACATACAAATCACACAGGTGAAGGATCACGTTTTGATTACATAAGAGGTGGCCGTATTTTTGTCATGGCTTCATTTGTCTTCGCTTTCATTGTAGTTGCTTTTTACCGTCAGTTTGTTATAAGTGCAAATTAAAACCAAAGTGGAGGTCTTTTCTGATCATGAAAAACACTGTGGGGTTGCAATGAAGACGAATGAAGAGTTAGAAAACAAGCCATCACTAATTCAACACAGGAGTTTTGTGAAGCGATTGAAATGTTGTATTTTATTGAGCTGAAAATGTGTTTTTTTGTAAATGAGAAACAACAAGGTCAAGAGTCAAATCTCTAAGTGCTCATGTTTGCTGTTTCATTGTGCACAAACTCCTATTAGTAATGTGTAGTGTTCATATATAACAACATGTACTTTTCATATGCCTACAAAAGCAGTCAGTATGTGACCTTGGGAAACAAATGCATTCAACGTGTGTGCATTATGACGATACACAGTCGTGAATAACTGTAATTCTATTCTATTCTATTCTATGCAACATCTCATGCATTCACCGTACAACTTCAACTAAAAAACAAGTGAACGCTTTGTTGTGTCAATGCGCTTGACTCATAAGATATTTCTGATCATTATGTAACAGCAGCGGTCAGTTTGCTTATTTTCCTATAAATGCATAATTCTGTGAAGGAGAGTTTAAGAAAAAACAAAAAAGAGTTATGATAAAGTTATGCTGTATCTAATGGTGCCATGATAATTGGACCTGGAAGAAAAAAGGTTGTGTTAACAGGTGAATTTGTAACACCAATTGTGATATTTTCAAATTAAAGCTGATTTAAACACAGTCCCATTTATTTAATTTCCGTGTGCCACTACACGGTTAAGGTCATGCAATCATACTTTAGATAAATTCCCTTTGAGAAAAATGTATACTGAATGTATCAACATTTGAGCCTCTATGAACTTTCTCACGATCAAACTATCTCTTGGTAATAAAGAGAAACACGATTCTTTACAAATATTTCCCCTGACACCAAAGTTCAGCAGCAGTTCAGAAGTGAAAAACTGGGACATGGTTGTTTGTAAGTTTGATAAAGTCTGAGTCTCAGCAGAAATCACTTTCCAATGGTGTCTTCATTTTTAGACTTCATCTTCCATTAGGCCTCCCCCTTTAGATTGACACATTCAAATATAAATCATCACCAGTTCACAGGGATGTATAATAAGCTTCGCCTCAGCGCTGTGACCTCGACGATGACTCTCGCAGATAGAAGAACAGTTAGTATCAGATCTTGCTTGCTCTCACACAAAGGCGATATTTCACAGTTTTTCACCTGCTTTCAATATAACCCCATGCTACTCTAACCAAAGAGCTGCCTGGCATCTGTGTCTGCTAATAGGGTCATTAATATTCATATTTTCACAGAGATGAGATGAGAAACACTGGCGAGCACACATCTGCACACATAACAGAAATAACACACAAATACACACCATGAAGAAAATTCAGCTGGCTGCTCAAATATTATTACTTAACTGCTGGCTGCCATTTAGGACGATGCCTGATAGGTTATTTTAGTCTATCTTCTACCCGTAATTTTATTTATCTGGGTTCTCCCCTTCACTATTTTATTCTCTCTTCTTTATGTTCTCCATCATTTGTTCTCTCTTAAACGTCTTTTGGCAGATACAATAAAGCTGATGTGATTTCATGCAAACATGTTTTGTTAATACAGTTTTTTATCTTAGCTCTAAAATGAGCTTAAACTGAACAGTCAAATACGGCAGTGTCTTTGCATTCTATTATTTTCAAGCCACATAACCCTGATGAAGGCCTGGAAAGAGAAATCATGCAGGTTGTACCTGCACTTGTTTACTTAAAGTACATGATTTCTTTTTGTTATAAATGTATAAACAGTTGGTTGTCTCTGCATTGAGACCATAAGCTTAATGATTAATAATCTGGTGTGACCCATCCACCAAATACAAAGTTTAAAGCTCCTGTTGGGAGTTTTTACTGGAATGATTTCCACAGCAAAGATTCACATAAAGTCATACATGTAATTGTTAAAAGAAAGCATGGTACATTTTTGGGGTCAGAAGAGTGTTTACCCATGTACAGGACTAAAACAGCAAAGAGATAAGAGTTACCTCTTTGTCCACAGGGGGCGCCAAAGCCACAAAAAAGTTTGTCACAGGAGCTTCAAATGGTTAAACAAATGAGTTGTGTGTGTTGAGTACCCCTAGACTGGTGCTGGAATGTTTGGCATTTGGAGCCAGAGTCTGAGCAGTAGGGCTCAGTTGGTATTGGGTTAGTGTAAAAATCTGCCTCTTTCTTTGAACTGAAACACACATTTAACTTACCAATAAAATGGCATAACAGCTTCTTGAGTTAATTTGAAATGGACATTTATGGTTATAGAAAGTTTCATGTGGAAGTGTTTGTCATGGTTTCTCCTGCTGTTCCTCCTCTGCTCTGCTTGTCTCATGAACACAGCACTGCAGGAGCTGCATTTGTCAGCAGACCTGTCAGTCATGAAGTTATAGCCCTTTAATAGCATCAAGTCACTAATTGAAAATAACCTTCAGGAAAAATGAATACTCAGACATAAATCAGACTGGTTAGAGCAAAGTATAATCACAAAAAGCATGTATGAAAAAATTTGTACTTTTGTATTTTGATTTTAAATTTGACCCATATATCATCAGTTTATATAGAGGAGGGGGCTTTATGACCTTTACTATTGCTTTAGATGTTTTGGCTTTGCTCTTTAGGAGCTGTGATGTCGTCCATCATTTTATACAGTCTATTACTCTCCTCAAGGGCACTGTATCACTAAATCCTGATCACCCCCCTTAAAAATTTTGTCAAGTTTTTGTTCGATGTTTGCCCCCTTCTCTTTGAGTCCTGTCACATTGGTTTAATAGTTAGAATAATGTTTCCTTAAAGCTGGGGTTGGTAGTCAGATTTAGATACACTCTTTGTTATACTAGTAAAATGATCTTTATGTCCCGATGGCAATCAATAGGCAAGGCAAGGCAAGGCAGCTTTATTTGTATAGCGCATTTCATACACGAGGGCAACTCAATGTGCTTTACATTAACACATTAAAAGCATTGGAGACATTCAGACAAGCATAAAAGAACATAATTAAAATGACAAATATGATAAAACAGAAAAGAAAAGGAAAATTAGAAATATATTAAAAATTACATTAAAATTTTAATTTAAAGTGGGTTAAAATAATCTAAGATAGGAAGGCAGAGGTAAATAAAAAAGTCTTAATCTTTGATTTAAAAGAGGTGAGAGTTTGAGCAGACCTACAGCTTTCAGGGAGTGTGTTCCAGATATGTGGTGCATAATGACTAAACGCTGCTTCACCATGTTTCGTTCTGACTCTAGGAACTGAAAGCAGACCAGTACCTGATGACCTCAGAGGTCGAGGTGGTTCATAAAGTAGTAGCAGATCAGCAATGTATTTTGGGCCTAAACCATTCAGTGCTTTATAAACCATCAGCAGGATTTTAAAGTCTATTCTCTGACAGACAGGAAGCCAGTGTAGAGATCTAAGAACTGGAGTAATGTGGTCTACTTTTTTGGTCCTTGTTAGGACTCGAGCAGCAGCATTCTGTATGAGCTGCAGTCGTCTGATGGACTTTTTAGGGAGTCCTGTAAAGACCCCGTTACAGTAGTCTAGTCTGCTAAAGATAAATGCATGGACAAGTTTTTCTGCATCCTGCTGAGACATAAGTCCTTTAATCCTTGATATATTCTTAAGGTGATAGTAGGCTGACTTTGTAATTGTCTTAATGTGGCTGCTGAAATTAAGGTCTGAGTCTATGACTACACCAAGGTTTCTGGCTTGGTTTGAACATTTCATCATTGCAGATTGGAGCTGAGCAGTAACCTTTAACCTTTCTTCCTTGGCTCCAAAAACAATCATTTCAGTTTTTTCTTTGTTTAACTGAAGAAAGTTCTGGCTCATCCAGTCATTGATTTGTTCAATGCATTTACTCAGTGTTTGTATGGGACTATAATCCCCTGGTGATATGGTGATGTAAATGTGTGTGTCATCTGCATAGCTATGGTATTTTATTTGGTTGTTTCTTATTATCTGACCTAAGGGGAGCATGTAGATGTTGAATAGTAGAGGCCCCAGAATGGATCCTTGAGGTACTCCACATACGATTTTCATCCGCTCAGATGTGTATTTACCTATAGACACAAAATAGTCCCGGTCATTTAAATAGGACTTAAGCCAATTTAGTACTGCACCAGAGATTCCCACCCAGTTTTCAAGTCTGTCCAGTAGTATCTTGTGGTCAACTGTGTCAAAAGCAGCACTGAGATCAAGTGATACCAAAACTGAGATTTTGCCGTTGTCTGTGTTTAAATGAATATCATTGAGGACCTTGACTAGAGCGGTCTCTGTGCTGTGATGTGATCGGAATCCTGATTGGAAGACATCAAAACAGTCATTTATCATTAGATAATTGTTCAGTTGTTGAAAAACAGCTTTTTCAATAATTTTACTTAAAAAAGGGAGGTTTGATATCGGCCTATAGTTGTTCATTTCTGATGCATCTAAATTGTTCTTCTTCAGGAGGGGTTTAATTACTGCTGTTTTCATGGCCTGGGGGAAGACACCTGTAAGAAGAGACATGTTGACAATTTGAAGCAGATCCGAGGTCATGCAGTCTGAAACCTTTTTGAAAAATGGTGATGGTAGAATGTCAAGGCAGCAGGATGAGGATTTCAAATGCTGTATTATATCTTGTAGGTTTTTGTAATTTATTGGATTAAATTGTGTCATAGTGATTGAGTTGTTTTTTGGTGGACACACAGATAACACATTCCCAGTACCTCGTACAGTAGTGCTGACTGCTTGTCTGATTTTCTGAATTTTGGCAGTGAAGAAGAATGCAAATTCATTGCAGGCCTTGGTAGATAAGTGTTCAGAGGCCACTGGCACAGGGGGGTTTGTTAGCCTGTCGACTGTAGCAAACAGGGCGCGTGCATTATCTTTGTTTTTGGAGATAATGTCTGAGAAGAAGGTCTGCCTTGACTTTTTCAGTTCTAGATTAAACATGTGAAGTCTTTCTTTATAAATGTCATAATGAACCTGAAGCTTTGTTTTACGCCACCTGCGCTCAGCTTTTCGACATTCCTTTTTTTCATGTTTGACCTGCATGGTATTCCTCCAAGGCGATTTTTTCTTATTGGAGACCACTTTTAATTTAGTTGGTGCAATGGAATCAATAATGTTTGTAATTTTTAAAGTGAAATCTTCTACAAGTTCATTTGCAGAGAACCTAGAGAGGGGGGTTATGGAAGAGAAAGCCTGAATAAATATATCACTGGTACTTTCAGTAATGTAACGTTTTGAGATAACCTCAGTTTGAACATTAGTGTTCACAGATAAATCACTTTCAAAGAAAACACAGCAGTGATCAGAGAGAGCAACATCAGATACCAGAACCTTGGAAATGTTTAGACCCTTGGAGATAACCAAGTCTAGGATGTGGCCCCTGTTGTGTGTGGGCTGCGTCACATGCTGAGTGAGTCCAAAGTTGTCAAGGACATAACACAGTTCTTCAGTCACTCTGTCCTCAGGTTTGTCAACATGGATGTTAAAATCACCAACAATTAAAACAGAATCAAAGTCAGTGCAGATAAGAGACAGTAGTTCAACAAGGTTATCAAAGAAATCAGTACAGTATTTAGGTGGTCTGTAAATATTAAGAAATATAGACCGAGAGGATGTATTTAACTGAAGAGCCACATATTCAAAAGAAGTGAAATTTCCATAAAACACCTGCTTGCATTTGAATAACTCATTAAAAATTATACTAACACCTCCTCCTTTTTTATGCGTTCTAGTCTCACTCACAAAAGAGAAGTTTGGAGGGCATGATTCAATGTGTACAGCTGCACTGTTATCTTGGTCTAACCAAGTCTCTGTTAAAAACATAAAATTAAGATTGTGTTTAATAATAAAATCATTTATTAAAAAAGATTTGCCTCCCAGAGACCTGATATTTAATAAAGCTAAGTTTAGTGAGTTAAAACCAGTTGTGTTATTTTTTACAGCTGTTTGTGGCTGACGAGGAAGTGGAGCTAAATTTAATAAGTTGGCAGATTTAGTCGAGTATCTTCTGTTTCTTAGCAGATTTACCCTTTTTCTATTTCCTGCCAACAGAGGAATTGAGGAGGCTACCTGAATTCCACAGGGCCCCGGCTTTTCCTGGTTGAAAACATTAATGATATCAGCTTTGAAGCCTGGACCCGGCCCATATCAGTTAGAATTGTTATGATGATGATGATTCTGAGGAGGTGAAGGGGCTTTGTGAAGTTTCTGTGATGGTGGTTTCGGGCACGGTGGTGGGCTGGGGGCTGGGCGATGGGGTAGATTTAGGGGAGAGAATATGGGATTTGGACGGGGTGTAAGCTTGATTCCAACATTGACAAGCTTTTTCATCTCATCCGTAAAATCCAGGAGGGGGGAGGAGGGAGAGAGAGTGACTGGAGAGGGCGGGGAGTTGGCTGGTGTTTGGGGTGGTGAAGAATAGAAATCTCCTCCTGTTGGGAGTGGAGGCCACTCCTCTTGTTGGGGGGTGGAAGATGGCCGCAGTGGAGGCCACTCCTCTTGTTGGGGGGGTGAAGATGGCCGCAGTGGAGGCCACTCCTCTTGTTGGGGGGTGGAAGATGGCCGCAGTGGAGGCCACTCCTCTTGTTGGGGGGGTGAAGATGGCCGCAATCTAGGACGCTCCTCTCGTTGGGGGGTTGAAGTTGGCGGCACTGGAGGACGCTCCTCTTGGGGGGGTGAAGGTGGCGGCGATGAAGACTCCTCCTGGCTCAGCGATCTCAGTCGTTTTCCTCCAGAATGTGGTCTTATCTTCTGTTTTGTTTTGTCTTGTCTCTTGTCCTTGGCCAGGGAAGCTGGTGTGTGATACACAGAGTAAAATAGGTTGGAAGTGAACAATCTTACTCCTGACTTGTTGAGGCAAAATCCATCTGCCTTAAAAAGGTGTCTGCGTTCCCAGAAAATATTAAAATTGTCAATAAAGTTCACTGATTGAGCAGCACATGTAGCTTTGAGCCATTTGTTCAAAATCAACAGCCTGCTGAATCTCTCGTCCCCTCTTCGGACAGTCGGTAGAGGGCCACTGATAAACACCACAGTATCAACAGATCTGACTTTGCGCAGCAGATCAGTAAAATCTTGTTTCAATACCTCAGATTGTTGCTTCACAACATCCAAGGCCCCAGTGTGAAGAATGAGTGATTTCACCGTTGTGTGGTCAGCAACAATGTCCAGAATTTTGTCTGAAATGTCAGAGACCGAATCGTTGGTGAAGCAGAGGACTTTGGTGTTTCTCTTGCCACAGAGGCTACTGACCTCTTTCACGACACCATCGCCCACGATCAGTGTTTCAGGCCCAGTCGTCAGCTCCCTCTGCGGCCTTTTGCTTATAGATTTGGTCTCGTACCTTCCCTTGGTCTTCGAGGACACAGGGTTTCTCAGGTCCTGGGATGGAGAGTCAGGATCTTGTGAAAGTGGTGCAAATCTGTTCTCTAAATGTATCTTTGTTTCTTCTACAGGTTTGCTCTTACTAGTAGTTTTTACTGCTGTCCATGGCTGTTTCCTCCTTGGTAGGGGGGTTGAGGCGGCACTCCTTCTGGATGAGAGTGCAGGCCAGCCAGTCGCATCAGAAATCTCAGGGCGCTTGGCTCTGCCTGTTATCCGTTCTCTCATGTCCGTGGGAAACGTTTTATCTTTAGGCCTAGCGCCAAGAGTGTTCCAGCTGGTCCCAACTGCACAGTCCTCCTGTTTTGGAGTGTCATTGTTTGGGCTAACTAGCCGTGTGTTAGCAGGTACATGTCTGCTGCTCTGACCCCATGGAAGAGTGGTGTCATTCCCGCATAGTCCATTCACTTCCACATTCACTTCTATCCGATGCATCTTTGTTTCCAGCACAGCAATTTTCTGAAGGATCTTCTGAAAATCGTCCACAGTGAAAGGAGGCATTTTGGTTCCAGTTAGCTTAGCTGCTAACAGGCTTTTGCCGATCAGTAGGCCACGTTTGCAGTTTCGTCCACCATTATGTGTTCTTAAAAAAAGAGCGGAAAAAGCTGCTATCTACAGCCGGAGTAAACCTGGGAAAACAGCAACCAATCACCGTCATTAGAGTCCAGTTTATGGGGGGCCTAGACGTAGTATTGAGTAAATGCTACATTCAAATTCATGCTAGTTTTCCGTGACTACCAACCCTAGTTTTAATACAGAGCACCAAGACATTTGAATGAACACTGTGTCAAAGCACCACGTTCTGTCATATAACTACACATTTGTTCCAGAACAAGCTGTGTGTGTTGTGTGATCCAAACAGTCCACATAGACATGTTTTAAATAGATATCATCTCTTTGCTGTTTGGATTAAATCTGTAAAACCCCTCACTCTCTCTGGACGTGTGTGGGTGTGATACAAATGAATAAAACATTTGTTAAAATATGTTTATATATGCTCATACAAATTTAACTGAATGGATGCGTGTGTGTGTGTGTGTGTGTTTGTCTGTACGTGTCTGTGTGTTTTTTTGTGTGTGGTCCTACCTGTACATGCATGTGTGAAAAGGGTGTGTGCAAAGGAATCACACACTGATTTCCCATTGTGTAAACATGCTGACTATTTACCTTAGAAGATTGGAAGAAACCCTGTCTGTCCAGGTAATCATACATGGCTGCGTGACTGCGTGACTGTGTGTGTGTGGGTGTGTATTAGTGTGTGTGTGTGTGTGTGTGTGTGTGTGTGTGTGTGTGTGTGTGTGTGTGTGTGTGTGTGTGTGTGTGTGTGTGTGTGTGTGTGTGTGTGCGTGCGTGCGCGCGTGCGTATGTGCGTGTGTGTTTACCAGGTGAGATACAGAACATAGATAGATAGAGATAAGCAGAACAAGTGTGGAGAAGAGAGTTACTCTTCAGAATTGCTGCTTGTCTAAAACCAATTCATGTAATTACATCATTTTAAAGTTAGAAGGTATCTTAAGCCTTGTTCTTGGTAAATTGTTTCATGTTGGTTGACTGCGGCCCATTGTTTTGGAAAAAATAACTGGCTGAATAGTTTCATGTTTACCTAAGCAAAGCTTTCCCCAAATGGATTTACTGTGTTTGTAATTAAATGCTTCAAGTGTTCCATTACAGGCTAACATAATCCTTCCAATAATGAAGGATTTCTTTTTAAGACTACTATTTCATGTACAGGCTCCTGGGTTTCTCAATTTTTCAAATACCCTGAGGGATGACTCAAAAACTCTAAATGGTTCAACTTTGTTTAACATGTGAAGATAGATATCTGCCCACAGCTGATTCTGACAGAATCCCTTCTTTGGTCAAAGTCCAAGTCCATTTCAGAATATTCACAAAGCAGTATTAAAGTTGCAGTTTATTCAACAAGAGCATTCAAATAGAAAAAAAACTATCTGCTTCCAACAAGCCCCTCCCACCAGCAAGGCACCATGGCAGCCGTTGTCACTGCAAACTGTCTGATCCACTCAGCTAGTTATGGTGTATTCAGACAACGCTGACAGCCAATCAATAAACGGTACAACAAAAAAGAAGGTAAAAAGTAGCAACTGGTGTGTGTGCAGTCTCAGAGCTCTCAACGGCACTTAGGCCAGAAGATAGAGAGAGAGAGAGAGAGAGAGAGAGAGAGAGAGAGAGAGAGAGAGAGAGAGAGAGAGATGCTGACACAAGTTATATAGCCAGTTGATGCTTGTTTGAACACATAACTTTTAAATGTTATATCGTTGTGGTCATAACTGTGTCCTAATTTTTGGGTTGTTTTAACAAAAATTCCAATGAAATCATTTATACCTTCTATATATTTTTCCAATTCTAACTTCCAGCATTTTTTTTAACCCTTTAGCTTGATGATCCTGAGTAGACCTCCTCTAGCCATCTAGGGGGGAACAAACACAGCAGTCTCTTTAAATAAATTAGTGGACTACTTTTGTTGATATTCTGTTGTCTGTTTGAACTTCAAAATAGAACTTTGGGAGCAATTTGCTTATCTCTATGTAACCCCATATTCTTGAGGCTTCTTGACAGGGTAAATTAACTGTAAGACGATAGTTAAATCACTGGTACTTGGCGACTTGCACATTCATAACCTGAAATACACCAAATAAATGTCCCAGTTGCGGTGTCGATGCACAAAATACTTTGATTTCTGCAAATTCTTAAAACCCAAATGATATCAGGGAAGCTTGTACAGAAAGTAGTAGCTGTGACAAAGAGCAGAGCAGAGACACACACAGCAGGCACGAAGAAGTGCAACTTCAGCAGCAAACAAAAGTCCAGCTCCTTTCTTAGTGTTTGTATGGATGTGCAGATGTCTTAAGAAGTTTATCAAAACAATCAGAAAACAACATCATAATCTTATTTTACCTTATTTCATCATATCTGTTGGAATGTTTTGTTTTCATTGCTCTCCAGACTTTATTTCACTGTGGATCTATTCTTTCCAAAAGCATGATACTTTTGGATATGATCAAATGTAAAGATAATAGAGATTTTAAACATTTCGGACAAATGAAATTGAATAATATCAAGGTTGACAGCCTTAAATTGGAATTAGGCCTAATTCGGGATATCTACACGTCATGCTGTTTACATGACATTACCATATTTCGGAATATTGTCAAACAACATCATGGAAAACTAGTGTGCATGTTTACATGTTAAGATGCAGAGAATATATCTCTAGATAGGGATGGTATAATGGAGATGGTAGTGAATACTGTAACAACAGCAGTTACAGCAACAACAAGGGTTTCACAAGTGCTTATCAAAGACACTCAGACCATTGTTACCTCAACAGGTACTGAAGTATCCTGCTCTATTAAGAGATGCTGTGAGTAAAGCCACAATACCTTACTTAGAAGTAAAGTTGTCTGGATGACTCATAATGTTAATAGCATCCTGTAATGTATTTCCTTTTAACCCTGGAACCAGCTGGTCAATGATTTGAACAATGTTTGAACACATAACTTTTAAATGTAATATCGTTGTGGTCATACTGTGTCCTAATTTTTGGGTTGTTTTAACAAATTCTAATTTTGCCTTCTATAGCTTTAATTCCATTCATAACTTTAGCTTTTGTAGGTTTATGTCTGATGAATATAAGAATGGCAAAATCTTTAGAATATTCTTCAGCTGAAACAAAGTCTGCTGAGAGGAGCTGGCTGCAAAATTCCCAAAGCCTCTATGCCAAACCCAACAAGTCAGCAATCTGTTTTTTAAAACTTATTTGTGGGGTATTTAGCCTTTATCGGACAGAACAGCTGAAGAGAGACAGGAAATGTGGGTAGTAGGGAGTGGTAGAAGACAGGCTGTAATGTTTAGGCTGTGAGCCAAACCAGTGTCTGCTGTGACAAGAACCATAACCTCTGTACATAGGGGGCTTTTAAACTGCTAGGCCAACAAGGCCTCAACAAGTCAGCAGTTTAACTTGTGTGCTCGTGTGCAACTCTGTCCAGGCAAGACAGCACAGGTGCATACATTAATGTTGGTAAGCTCAAAATCCATATATATGCATTACGTTACTAAAGACGGATTTATACTTCTGCGTCTCCCCTACGCAGCAGGGGCTGATGCGGACATGAGCACCACATACTTGTGCGTTGATGTGTCCATGTCACGCAGCAATTCTCTCCCGAAAGCTTGAGGGCAGTGTGGTCTCTCTGATAGCCGGCTGCCTGCTTCCGGCCCCAGTAAGATCTCTGTTTACTCTTCCACAGCGATTCAGAGCGTGTTATGTTAATCTACAGCTGATACATGTTGCTGTTTATCATACAGACATGATTACATAAAGAATAGAGAGAAGGAGATGAAATACACGGACGATGAGCGGGGTTCTCGGAAGTGCTGTAAATGCAGGAAATACAATGCCACTGAACGGACCAATAACAGGACTTGCGGTCCGCGTTGACTCTATGGGTAGTTACAATTTGGAGGAGGTGCACGCCAGGTGCATGTGTAGGCCTCTGCGTAGGTACGGGAGCTGAGCGGACCCCCAGCGTAGGCTACACTGTCGATTCGATGCAGAAGTATAAATCAGCCTTAAGGTTTAATGTATGCAGAGTCATGCAAACTAAAATTCTGACAGGGTTAGCAAAAACCTGGTGCGCAGCAGTCATGGTTTAAGTAACTTTGTAGCAATTAGGGGTGACCCCAAATAGTCGAATATTCAACGATTCGTTCTAATGAGCCTTATAGTCTCATAGTCGAATATTTGCATATGAAATGTGGATCATTCCATTCAAACCATGGGGTTGCTTAATGTCTAATTTTACATTATTTTCCTGTTTCCCGTAAAAATAGTGTCTCATACAGCCTATTTTTATATAAATATAAACTTATTTAATGTAATTCTGAGAACAGCTCTTGAAGTGTTAAATCTCCTTAAAATGGTAATTAAAGGTGAACCATTTAGCGGGACCTGTGGAGCAGACGTACCTCAGCTGGCCTTTAAATCTTTCTACGTTCATGTTAGCTCAAAATGTCAGGAAATAAAACCTCAGTTGATCCTAAAAAATAGTGATGAAGATGAGGAGCAGCTTCATGAAGAGGGCTGTGAGATCAAGGATTACCGGACCACACAAAAACTGTACGGGGCCAAAAGAATGAGCAGGAATACCCAAAGCTGTCCGAAGCCTCAAAAACAATCCACAGCATCCCATCCACCTCCACATCATCAGAGAGGATATTCTCTATGAAAGGATTTACAGTCAACAAAGCAAGGAGCACACTTCTGCCCGTACACACGATGGTTTTCCTCACGTACAATTTGAAAAGACTCAAGCGGACAAAGACGCGATGGAAGACTGTTTTAAAAGGTACTGTTAAGAGATTTAAAAACCCTCTAGCTGGTTCAGGTTTGATTTTGAACATTATACAAATGTTAAGCCTTAAGTTGGACAAATAGCCTCCGCAGCGCTGCTCTCTGCTGTGCGAATGTAGCGGGTGTGTACTCTCTCTTGCGTTGTGTAAATTTTACCAAGCGAAACATTAAACTTTGGCATCAACAGGCCGTTTATTTCGGTTAGCACAGGAGCTAAAACAGGTTTCTCCAGAACACGAGGACAGGTTACCGCAGACTCCACAGACCGACTGACTGATGTACAGGTGTTACCACTCAAGTCTGCAGGGGCCCCAGCAGAGGGCGCTCAAGTTACTTATTGTACATCTGTCTCAGTAGAGAGGTAACATTGATAAAAAGAAGATAAGAGATGGCAAGTGGAATCATCACACCGTTACATTCCCCCCCACTGATCTCCACTTGCACATCCAAATGATAAAAAAAAAACTTACAGAACAAACACAAAAAAAAACTTAGCCAAGCATCTATACATCATGGAGACATCAGAGAAAAAAAAAATATTTTCACACAGTACATTCCATATCATAGATATCCAGCGTTCCAGTCAACGACCATCCCTGAAGAATTAGAATGAAGAAGGGTAGCTAAGCCTTACAACACCCATAGGTAAAACATGCCTTTTTACATGAAAATTAACCAGATATCACATAACTCACACAGTGTGTACAAACCACCATAACTCACATACTACTAGTGGTCCAACAATGCCTCCATGACATCACAAAAGTCAACCCCAAAAAAAAAAAAAAATCATGTCTTCATTTCCTTTAACTTCACACAAGATAACAAATCACAGAACCAAATAACATTAGTGTCCAACAAGAACTTTCTGTTGCATCTGCTGAATAAGCCTCATCACAGGTCGAACCACACGTCCATACCGCGAACCAACACCCACTGTCCTGTCACCGCAAGCGACGGCTGGATGAGTCATCACCGCCTCAGGTCTGACCACACCACTGTTATCCAAAGCAAGTGAGTCCAGACCCTGCACAGAGGTAACAGGTCGAGAGTCAGTATGATCAGCAGGATAGTCAGTGTCAACAGGCAAATCACAGGAAACAGTCAGGTCAGGTATGTCATTTCCCTCGCTCAAGTCATCAGGCAAGGGAACATCAAGAGGAGCAGGTGGGCAAAGTCCAGAGGAGGCAGGCAGACGAGAAATCCAAGAAACAGTCCTGTCCTCAGGTCCACAGTCGGGCAACACAACTGAGCCTGCAACATCCACATCCCGCAAAGAGACATCTGTAGACCCAGAGGCAAGTTCACTGACACAAGAACCATCATCCTCAGACCCAGTCGGAACAGGCAAAAAGTTAACAGGCATTATGAGGTTCCTGTGGACCACTTTCTCCTGGTCAGTTGCACAGTTCTTTATCCTGTAGGTGTGAGTGTTCTCATGTTTCTCCACAACTGTGTAAAGGTTGTTTTCCCAGCGATCAGCCAGTTTTCTCCGTCCCCTCTCTCCTTTATTTGCCAACAGGACTCTGTCTCCAGTGTCAACAACAGCACCTTTGAACCTCCTGTTGTAGTAGTCACTTTGTCTTTGCTGCTGCTTTGTGGTAGAGATCTGAGCAACTTTGATTGCCTCCGCCAGGTCACGCCTGAGACTCTGCACATAGGTGTCATAGTTCACCACCTGGTCATCCAACAGAACAGATCCAAACATCAAGTCCACAGGCAACCTGGGAGTCCTGCCAAACATCAGCTGAAAGGGGGCAAAACCCGTGGTCTCGTGCACTGTGGCGTTGTAGGAGAAGGTGAGAGATCTCAACAGCTGAGGCCATCTGTGTTTAGCTTTCGGTGGAAGGGCTCTGATCATACTTCCAAGGGTGCGATTGAATCTTTCAACAGCTCCGTTGCCCATGGGATGGTACGGTGTAGTGTGCGACTTTTGGACTCCAGACACTTTGAGCATCTCAGCTATCAGACCGCTTTCAAAGTTAGCACCTTGATCAGAGTGTATCCGTTCAGGGAAGCCATAAATACAAAAGAAGTTGTTCCAGAGTTGTTGGGCGACAACTTTAGCTGACTGGTTCGGACAGAGGTAGGCCTGGGCTAGCTTAGTAAAGGCAAGGCAAGGCAAGGCAAGGCAAGGCAGCTTTATTTGTATAGCGCATTTCATACACGAGGGCAACTCAATGTGCTTTACATTAACACAAAAGCATTGGAGACATTCAGACAAGCATAAAAGAACATAATTAAAATGACAAATATGATAAAACAGAAAAGAAAAGGAAAATTAGAAATATATTAAAGATTACATTAAAATTTTAATTTAAAGTGGGTTAAAATAATCTAAGATAGGAAGGCAGAGGTAAATAAAAAAGTCTTAATCTTTGATTTAAAAGAGGTGAGAGTTTGAGCAGACCTACAGCTTTCAGGGAGCTTGTTCCAGATATGTGGTGCATAATGACTAAACGCTGCTTCACCATGTTTCGTTCTGACTCTAGGAACTGAAAGCAGACCAGTACCTGATGACCTCAGAGGTCGAGGTGGTTCATAAAGTAGTAGCAGATCAGCAATGTATTTTGGGCCTAACCCATTCAGTGCTTTATAAACCATCAGCAGGATTTTAAAGTCTATTCTCTGACAGACAGGAAGCCAGTGTAGAGATCTAAGAACTGGAGTAATGTGGTCTACTTTTTTGGTCCTTGTTAGGACTCGAGCAGCAGCATTCTGTATGAGCTGCAGCCGTCTGATGGACTTTTTAGGGAGTCCTGTAAAGACCCCGTTACAGTAGTCTAGTCTGCTAAAGATAAATGCATGGACGAGTTTTTCTGCATCCTGCTGAGACATAAGTCCTTTAATCCTTGATATATTCTTAAGGTGATAGTAGGCTGACTTTGTAATTGTCTTAATGTGGCTGCTGAAATTAAGGTCTGAGTCTATGACTACACCAAGGTTTCTGGCTTGGTTTGAACATTTCATCATTGCAGATTGGAGCTGAGCAGTAACCTTTAACCTTTCTTCCTTGGCTCCAAAAACAATCATTTCAGTTTTTTCTTTGTTTAACTGAAGAAAGTTTTGGCTCGTCCAGTCATTGATTTGTTCAATGCATTTACTCAGTGTTTGTATGGGACTATAATCCCCTGGTGATATGGTGATGTAAATGTGTGTGTCATCTGCATAGCTATGGTATTTTATTTGGTTGTTTCTTATTATCTGACCTAAGGGGAGCATGTAGATGTTGAATAGTAGAGGCCCCAGAATGGATCCTTGAGGTACTCCACATACGATTTTCATCCGCTCAGATGTGTATTTACCTATAGACACAAAATAGTCCCGGTCATTTAAATAGGACTTAAGCCAATTTAGTACTGCACCAGAGATTCCCACCCAGTTTTCAAGTCTGTCCAGTAGTATCTTGTGGTCAACTGTGTCAAAAGCAGCACTGAGATCAAGTGATACCAAAACTGAGATTTTGCCGTTGTCTGTGTTTAAATGAATATCATTGAGGACCTTGACTAGAGCGGTCTCTGTGCTGTGATGTGATCGGAATCCTGATTGGAAGACATCAAAACAGTCATTTATCATTAGATAATTGTTCAGTTGTTGAAAAACAGCTTTTTCAATAATTTTACTTAAAAAAGGGAGGTTTGATATCGGCCTATAGTTGTTCATTTCTGATGCATCTAAATTTTTCTTCTTCAGGAGGGGTTTAATTACTGCTGTTTTCATGGCCTGGGGGAAGACACCTGTAAGAAGAGACATGTTGACAATTTGAAGCAGATCCGAGGTCATGCAGTCTGAAACCTTTTTGAAAAATGGTGATGGTAGAATGTCAAGGCAGCAGGATGAGGATTTCAAATGCTGTATTATATCTTGTAGGTTTTTGTAATTTATTGGATTAAATTGTGTCATAGTGATTGAGTTGTTTTTTGGTGGACACACAGATAACACATTCCCAGTACCTCGTACAGTAGTGCTGACTGCTTGTCTGATTTTCTGAATTTTGGCGGTGAAGAAGAATGCAAATTCATTGCAGGCCTTGGTAGATAAGTGTTCAGAGGCCACTGGCACAGGGGGGTTTGTTAGCCTGTCGACTGTAGCAAACAGGGCGCGTGCATTATCTTTGTTTTTGGAGATAATGTCTGAGAAGAAGGTCTGCCTTGACTTTTTCAGTTCTAGATTAAACATGTGAAGTCTTTCTTTATAAATGTCATAATGAACCTGAAGCTTTGTTTTACGCCACCTGCGCTCAGCTTTTCGACATTCCTTTTTTTCATGTTTGACCTGCATGGTATTCCTCCAAGGCGATTTTTTCTTATTGGAGACCACTTTTAATTTAGTTGGTGCAATGGAATCAATAATGTTTGTAATTTTTAAAGTGAAATCTTCTACAAGTTCATTTGCAGAGAACCTAGAGAGGGGGGTTATGGAAGAGAAAGCCTGAATAAATATATCACTGGTACTTTCAGTAATGTAACGTTTTGAGATAACCTCAGTTTGAACATTAGTGTTCACAGATAAATCACTTTCAAAGAAAACACAGCAGTGATCAGAGAGAGCAACATCAGATACCAGAACCTTGGAAATGTTTAGACCCTTGGAGATAACCAAGTCTAGGATGTGGCCCCTGTTGTGTGTGGGCTGCATCACATGCTGAGTGAGTCCAAAGTTGTCAAGGACATAACACAGTTCTTCAGTCACTCTGTCCTCAGGTTTGTCAACATGGATGTTAAAATCACCAACAATTAAAACAGAATCAAAGTCAGTGCAGATAAGAGACAGTAGTTCAACAAGGTTATCAAAGAAATCAGTACAGTATTTAGGTGGTCTGTAAATATTAAGAAATATAGACCGAGAGGATGTATTTAACTGAAGAGCCACATATTCAAAAGAAGTGAAATTTCCATAAAACACCTGCTTGCATTTGAATAACTCATTAAAAATTATACTAACACCTCCTCCTTTTTTATGCGTTCTAGTCTCACTCACAAAAGAGAAGTTTGGAGGGCATGATTCAATGTGTACAGCTGCACTGTTATCTTGGTCTAACCAAGTCTCTGTTAAAAACATAAAATTAAGATTGTGTTTAATAATAAAATCATTTATTAAAAAAGATTTGCCTCCCAGAGACCTGATATTTAATAAAGCTAAGTTTAGTGAGTTAAAACCAGTTGTGTTATTTTTTACAGCTGTTTGTGGCTGACGAGGAAGTGGAGCTAAATTTAATAAGTTGGCAGATTTAGTCGAGTATCTTCTGTTTCTTAGCAGATTTACCCTTTTTCTATTTCCTGCCAACAGAGGAATTGAGGAGGCTACCTGAATTCCACAGGGCCCCGGCTTTTCCTGGTTGAAAACATTAATGATATCAGCTTTGAAGCCTGGACCCGGCCCATATCAGTTAGAATTGTTATGATGATGATGATTCTGAGGAGGTGAAGGGGCTTTGTGAAGTTTCTGTGATGGTGGTTTCGGGCACGGTGGTGGGCTGGGGGCTGGGCGATGGGGTAGATTTAGGGGAGAGAATATGGGATTTGGACGGGGTGTAAGCTTGATTCCAACATTGACAAGCTTTTTCATCTCATCCGTAAAATCCAGGAGGGGGGAGGAGGGAGAGAGAGTGACTGGAGAGGGCGGGGAGTTGGCTGGTGTTTGGGGTGGTGAAGAATAGAAATCTCCTCCTGTTGGGAGTGGAGGCCACTCCTCTTGTTGGGGGGTGGAAGATGGCCGCAGTGGAGGCCACTCCTCTTGTTGGGGGGGTGAAGATGGCCGCAGTGGAGGCCACTCCTCTTGTTGGGGGGTGGAAGATGGCCGCAGTGGAGGCCACTCCTCTTGTTGGGGGGGTGAAGATGGCCGCAATCTAGGACGCTCCTCTCGTTGGGGGGTTGAAGTTGGCGGCACTGGAGGACGCTCCTCTTGGGGGGGTGAAGGTGGCGGCGATGAAGACTCCTCCTGGCTCAGCGATCTCAGTCGTTTTCCTCCAGAATGTGGTCTTATCTTCTGTTTTGTTTTGTCTTGTCTCTTGTCCTTGGCCAGGGAAGCTGGTGTGTGATACACAGAGTAAAATAGGTTGGAAGTGAACAATCTTACTCCTGACTTGTTGAGGCAAAATCCATCTGCCTTAAAAAGGTGTCTGCGTTCCCAGAAAATATTAAAATTGTCAATAAAGTTCACTGATTGAGCAGCACATGTAGCTTTGAGCCATTTGTTCAAAATCAACAGCCTGCTGAATCTCTCGTCCCCTCTTCGGACAGTCGGTAGAGGGCCACTGATAAACACCACAGTATCAACAGATCTGACTTTGCGCAGCAGATCAGTAAAATCTTGTTTCAATACCTCAGATTGTTGCTTCACAACATCCAAGGCCCCAGTGTGAAGAATGAGTGATTTCACCGTTGTGTGGTCAGCAACAATGTCCAGAATTTTGTCTGAAATGTCAGAGACCGAATCGTTGGTGAAGCAGAGGACTTTGGTGTTTCTCTTGCCACAGAGGCTACTGACCTCTTTCACGGCACCATCGCCCACGATCAGTGTTTCAGGCCCAGGCGTCAGCTCCCTCTGCGGCCTTTTGCTTATAGATTTGGTCTCGTACCTTCCCTTGGTCTTCGAGGACACAGGGTTTCTCAGGTCCTGGGATGGAGAGTCAGGATCTTGTGAAAGTGGTGCAAATCTGTTCTCTAAATGTATCTTTGTTTCTTCTACAGGTTTGCTCTTACTAGTAGTTTTTACTGCTGTCCATGGCTGTTTCCTCCTTGGTAGGGGGGTTGAGGCGGCACTCCTTCTGGATGAGAGTGCAGGCCAGCCAGTCGCATCAGAAATCTCAGGGCGCTTGGCTCTGCCTGTTATCCGTTCTCTCATGTCCGTGGGAAACGTTTTATCTTTAGGCCTAGCGCCAAGAGTGTTCCAGCTGGTCCCAACTGCACGGTCCTCCTGTTTTGGAGTGTCATTGTTTGGGCTAACTAGCCGTGTGTTAGCAGGTACATGTCTGCTGCTCTGACCCCATGGAAGAGTGGTGTCATTCCCGCATAGTCCATTCACTTCCACATTCACTTCTATCCGATGCATCTTTGTTTCCAGCACAGCAATTTTCTGAAGGATCTTCTGAAAATCGTCCACAGTGAAAGGAGGCATTTTGGTTCCAGTTAGCTTAGCTGCTAACAGGCTTTTGCCGATCAGTAGGCCACGTTTGCAGTTTCGATAAAATGTCGAGATAAGGCAGTTGTTTACTTTGTCGACAGTAAATTATAGTCCCAGTGGTTTCTAAGTATCCTGGAGTGACTGCTTGTAGTCTCTCAGTGAAGAAAAAAGAGTTAAAATGAAAAGAATGCAAGCATAAGCAAGAGCAAGCAAAAAAGCGTCTGCACTCCTCAAGAGCAGGAAGTAGTGGTCAGTAACCACAAGCACGTCAAGGGACTTGTTGGACTAGTCCTCAGCAGACCAAAAGTCTATGCAAACCAACTCTAAAGGCCTAGATGTGGTCACACTCTCAAGCTGGGCCCTAGCCTCGGGTTCAGGAGACTTGCTGAACACACAGCGGCGACAACACTTAACATAGTCCCGCACATCCCTTTCCATCCCATGCCAGTAGAACCTCCGTCTGGTCAGGTAGAGCGTTCTCCTTTGGCCCTGATGACCTGCTTCATCATGCACACCCTTAAGAACTTTCTCTCTCAGCACAGACGGCACAACATACTGATAGGTCTTCGTCTTTGTAACAGGATCTTTTGAGACACGATAAAGAACACCTGTTTTGACTGACAGTCTATCCCAATGCCTGAGGAGCCTGAGAGCTTCAACTGGCTCATGGGAACGTTCTCTTCTTGATGGACGCCTCTGTCGCTCCACAAACAGAAGCACACGACTCAAACAGGGATCAGCACGCTGTGCATCCATCAACTTGTCTCTTGGCAGAGGACGAACGTTGGACAGCTCATGAGGTTGAATAGACTGAACAAGTTGTGGTAAGAGAAAGGCTTGGGGAGGCAGTCGTTCCTGCTCCAAAGACTGCTTCAGGACTGCAGAAACCGCATCTCTGGAAGCAACTGTCGGGAGGTGTGTCAGCAACACAGCAGTAGGGTCACATGACTCACGAAAAGCATCTTGCACAAAACCAGAGTTCAAAGCATTGGCTTCCTCAAGAAGAGCACCATAAGGGACCTTGGTGAGGCGATGTAGCATACTTGGCTTCACAAAGGGTTCACGGCTGAGTGCATCCGCCACCACATTCTTAGGGCCAGGAATGTACCTGAGTTCAAAGTCAAATGGGGCAAGCTTTGCGACCCATCTCTGCTCACAGGCATCAAGCTTTGGCTTACTGAGAATGTAGGTCAACGGGTTGTTGTCAGTCCACACAGTGAACTTCTGACCTCTCAACCAGTGGCTGAATTTATCACAGACCGCCCACTTGAGCGCCAGAAACTCAAGCCTGTGTGCTGGGTAACGAGACTGGGCATAGTTCAGAGACTTGCTGGCGAATGCTATCGGTCTTGCAACATCTTCACCCTCAGCCAGTTGAGACAAAACAGCCCCAAGTCCATTGGAGGACGCGTCAACAGACAGCAGGAAAGGCTTACTGAAGTCTGGATGGGCTAGCGTGGCGTTGTTCAACAATGACTGCTTCAGCTTCCCGAAAGCCTCGCTGCAGTCTGGAGTCCAATCTTCAGAAGTCAACTTCCTGTTCGCAGGCTTACACTTCTTCCCTTTTACATACTGAGGCTTCTTCGTGCCAGATGTGAGGGCGAAAAGGGGCTTGCTGGTACTGGAGTAACCTTCAAAGAACTGCTGATAGAATCCAACCATGCCAAGAAATGACCGTATCTTGGTAGGAGAGGGGATGTTACTGCTCTCCTCCATCAGATCCCTCTCAGACAGATCAGCAATGGCTTTGACTTTCTCTGGGTCGGTAGAGATACCATCTTTGGTCACAATATGCCCAAGAAACTTAACTGAGGACCTCATGAAGTGGCACTTTTTGGGCGCCAGCTTCAGGTTGTGAGCCTTTAACTTCTCGAACACCATCTGAAGTCTTTGCAAAGCGAGCTGTTCGTTAGGGGCAAAGACAAGAATGTCATCGAGGTAACACAGGAGGCTCGAGAAGTTCTGGTCCCCAAAGATGGACATCATCATCCTCATGAACGTGGCAGGGCTGTTGCACAGACCCTGTGGAAGCCTGTTGTACTCGTACAGTCCAAACGGGGAGGTGAATGCTGTAAACTTCCTGTCCTCCTCATGGACTTCCACGTTGTAGTATCCAGAGGTCAGATCCATGGTTGAGAAGAAAGCATTTCCTCCAAGGGCAGCCAAGGCATCAGCCTGGTGAGGCAGGGGATGCGCATCCTTGATGGTACGCGCATTGAGCCAACGAAAGTCTGTGCAGAGCCTCAGATCCCCATTCTTCTTCCAAACCAAGACAAGTGGCGACGCATACTCACTTGTTGACTTCCTTATGATCTCCCGTTCCTCCATTTCATTCAAAGCCAATCTCAGCTTCTCATAATGTGAAGGAGACAGCCGACGATAGGGCAGTCTGAAGGGTCTGCTGTCACTCAGCCTGATGCGATGTTCAAAGTCCTTGGCTTTCCCACAGTCCAAACTGTGACGAGAGAAGATTGACTCATGTTTGGCAATAAGCTCAACCAACTTAGACTTCCAAAAGGGAGACAGATCACTTGAGTCAACGTCAATGTCCTGTAGTCCCAAGTCATGCAGCACTGAACTACAAGGTTTGGTTGCGGCGTAGTCAGAGTCAACAGTCAAGCTCTTTTCACTTCCAGAGTCAGTCTGGTTGACAGTTTTTGTCACATTGCATTTCACACCGTCAGTTTTAACGTCAACATACAGGTCGTCAGCGTCAAAGTCTTCAAGTGCAGTACAAGGAAACACATCAGCAATCTTGCAGTTACGTTTCAGAGTGATTGGTCTGTTGGAGGGGTTTATGACCTTCACTGGAACCCACCCATCTCCCCACAATGGTGTTACAATGCGTCCAACCATAACTGTGCGTGGTACTGTGCGTGACTCACTTGCCTCCACTACAACAGTACTACCAGCCGACAGACACTTATGAACAGGTAGACGACCCCACAAGAGGTGTTCCTTCATAGGTTCCAAAGTCACGGCATGCTTTAGTTTGACAGTACCCACTTTGTCCGGGATCTCATCGCCCCTCCACTCTTCCACAGAGGCCAGCAGCTGTAGTAGGTACTCCTCGCCATCATCAGTCTTATCTGAAAGAGAGACCTTCTCCTTGAAATCTCCATAAGTCTTCATTACACGAATGAGGTGTTTTATGACGTTGCTTCCAATAATCAAGTCATCACTTTGACCATCCACAATCAGTGTGGGAACTGAGAAGCTGCAGTCCAGCACTTTCATCTTAAGATCACAGACACCAACAGGGTCTGTACGCAATCCTCCACATCCAACTAGAACAACTGATGTGGGAGAGATCGAATCAGATGAAACAACATTTGCCTGCTGCAACAAAGGAAGCACACGTGAACTCAGAGAGCACGCCATCGAGCCACTGTCGAACATGCCACGTAGCTCCACAGCATCATTCACAGTCACACCTGTGTAGAAAAGGTCATCAGTTGCAGACAACCTCTGCGTGTTCTGAAATATCACTGTAGCATCAGCATCAGCAGAAGCACAGAACTGAGAATAAACAGACTCAATGTCAACATCATCATGTGGGGACATGTCAACTGGCCCACCACTAGTCCCCTCCTCGTGTAGGCCATCTAGTTTTCCTGCTGATTAGGAGAGCCAGGTCGAGCAGCAGGCAAATCAGAAACAGGGGCGGCAGTACAGTTTACAGCCTGATGCCCAGCAGCATGACATCGGAAGCAGAGGCGGTCATTCCTGCAGTGGGACACAGCGTCATGACTTTCACTGCTACAGATGGCACACGGGCCGCGCACCTTGTTGCGACCTCCACTCCTGGGTCCAGGCGGCCTAGAGTTTCGAGTAGACTCCCTCTGCAGTAAACGCTCAAGAAGAGTGATAACATGCTCAAGAGATTGCCCCTCCCTCGACAAAGTCTTACCAGGTACATCCTGATGTGGAGCAGGGGGAGGAGGGCTTACTGCAGTCTGAACATGGCTGTGCACCACCTCACCAGCTTGTACAGGCGGCATGACATTCACCTGGTTCACTGACTGACGCAGCTGCAGACGCTTCCTACGATGGTGTTCATCAAGGCGCACCTGAACATCACTTGCCGTCCACTCCTCCAGCGGCCTGCAACTGAAGACTAGAGACAGTTCAGGGTCGGGACAATGAGTGATGAACATGACTGTCACCTCTCTGGAAGGATTGTCAAGATTTTTTCCTTGTCTCATTAGTCCCTCAACAGCAGTGTCAATGGCTTTGTTGAGTCGGATCCAGTAATCAACAGCAGTCTCAGTTGAGGAAGGTCTCGTGTCATAAAAGTCAGCAAGCGGCATAAAAGAAGACACGGAGTCGCTGAAGTGCTGCTTGAGTATGTCAAAAATGGGCTGAGGACCTAACCTTAAGTCCAAAGTGGGTTTGCTACGCAGCCCTACCCTCACAACATCACGAGCCCTACCTTGCAACTTACTCAAAACTTCTTCAGCTTGGTCACATAACTCTATGCCAGTTCGAGTCATGTACACTTTGACAGCTTCCTCCCACTCAGAGACTGAGTTTTTATCAGTACTGTCTCCCCTAAAAGGTTGAGGCTCATAACTCTTGTGACCAACAGTCAGGTTAACCTTAGACAGGTCTGCAATGGCAGAGCGAGCCCCACTGACATCATTAGCTGGGATGGACCTAAGACAAGAGACAATATTCTCCCCAATGCTGGTACCTATCTGCTTCACTAAGTCACTGAGAACATTAACAGAGATATGCTCTTCATCCTGACCCTCAGACATAACAGATGGTTCACCTGACTTAACATCTGCATTAGCGTAAGTGTCATCACATCTTGACTCTTTAACCTCAGCCTGATGAGGGGTAGAAGTCAAAAGTTTTCCTTCACTTAGCCCACCCACAGTCTGTGGTGGAGAGCTAAACCACCATTTCTGACCTCTTCCTAAACCAGAAAAAGTAGGCTGATCCATTGTCACTGAAATGCAGAAAACTCAAAACACATCAAATGTGAAGGAGAAAACAAAAAAATTAAACACTAAGATATATCACTCAAACAAATGAAAACTTAGAAATTATCTTGTGTTAAATCCGTACACTTATCACAGAGTAAAATCTGTCTTCAAAGAAGAATCATCTCCCATTCACAAACCAACTTCACACTTTTTAAGTTTCAGTTTCGTTTTAAAAAAAACAACGAAAAAAAGTCTTTAAACACAAATGTCCTGTATCCAGCTAACCCAAAGTGATTATAAAACTGTTGTTGACATCACCCACCGTCTGCATCAAGGTTTTTAGTCCTTAAACAACTCACTGCACCGTCCTGAAGTTAGCTTGACAAACACAGCACCGGAGCGACTGAGCGACCGTCCGGGAATGGAACGCAACAAGTCCGCTGAAGCAGCTCCCCAGGAACGGAACGATGCAAGCCCGACGAGTCCGGGGATGGAAGATGCAACTCCTCCGACGAAGCAGCTCCCCAGGAATGGAACGATGCAGCCCGACGAGTCCGGGGATGGAAGATGCAACTCCTCCGACGAAGCAGCTCCGCAGGAACGGAAAAAATGCAAGCCCGCAGAGTCCGGGGATGGAACGATGCAACTCCTCCGACGAAGAACGGGTCACGGCACCATTGTAGCGGGTGTGTACTCTCTCTTGCGTTGTGTAAATTTTACCAAGCGAAACATTAAACTTTGGCATCAACAGGCCGTTTATTTCGGTTAGCACAGGAGCTAAAACAGGTTTCTCCAGAACACGAGGACAGGTTACCGCAGACTCCACAGACCGACTGACTGATGTACAGGTGTTACCACTCAAGTCTGCAGGGGCCCCAGCAGAGGGCGCTCAAGTTACTTATTGTACATCTGTCTCAGTAGAGAGGTAACATTGATAAAAAGAAGATAAGAGATGGCAAGTGGAATCATCACACCGTTACACGAACACTGTTTAAATATCTCCTGATTCCTTACTCTATAGTGGCGTGTTGTTCCATGTTTAACGGATGGTGGCCTTATTTGAGTTTTCTCTCCTTCATCACCTCATTGTTTTTACAATATAGATTTAAAAAATCTAAGTTTTATGCTTATAATATTCTGTTGTCCCTTTTACTTTAAGCTATGAGTCTCTTAATTGTAAAGGGTTATGCGTAATATTGTCATGCGGTCACTATCAATCAGACTTTGGGTCAATAAGGAAAAACAACAAACATTCGACTGTTCGTCGACTATGGGCAAAATCTGATGAATCAGATTCAACTAAGCAAATCCTTAGTCGGGCTCACCCCTAGTAGCAATTAACAGGTTAGAGATGAGTTGATATGACGTGTGTGATCAGGTGTTCCCTGCTGTCCCTTTTAAGTTATGGGGTTTGACCAATCAGGATCAAGTCTTTAACGCAGCCGCAACATAAATGATGATGTTTATGACATTAACTTAAAAGAAAACCTGTTTGCACAGCTAGCAATTTTGTACATTGTAAAGAAAAGAACACATCATAAGCTCACTAACACTGGTTAGTGGATATTATGTAAGGCTTCTGTAAAGTTTTACTTCAAGGCAAATAAGAAACCAGCTGTTGTTGTTACATAATGTATGATATATATTGCCGATATAATACCAATCCTTGGGCACAGCGAGCTGGCTGTTAAGCAAAAATTAGGCATGTTGGCAAAGGAGAACGCTAACAGCTCTTCAAGGTAATTATCTGTCTGTGTGTCAGTACAAGCAGATCCTTTCACATTACACATCATCTGTTATATTGTTCATCAACTTTAAATATCGTATAACTAGTTTAGTTTGAATCAATTCATATCCCATCAAACTGTATTTGTCTCTAGTATCCTTGAGGATATCAAGTGAAGTAACTCTCTTCAGGCCAAGCGCCAAACTCTACAAATTCACATCACTAGGAACATTTTTTAATCTTAAAGGAAAAAGGTTGAGCATTTATTTCACTGGCTTAACTCCAGGGATCTGCGATAGTCTGGATGTCAGGACCTCCAAATTGGCTTTTAGGAGCAAAAGTGAGCGAGGGAGATGAAGAGGAGCTCTAAAGTGTTTCCTGTGGGTGGCGAGTGTAAGAAATGTGTAGACACAGATGTTGAATAAGGGGTTTTAAAAGGTTTTTTAAAGAGAAGGAATAAGATACGAAGAAAGAAAAGTGAGAGAGAAATGGAGTTGAAGTATTTCCTGAGGGACAAGAGCTGTCTGTTAGATGGGTGTTTGAAGATTGTGAATCCATTCTCTTTGGATATTTATCATTTCCCTGTGGATGTGCATTCCCAGCCAGCTGCCATTTATCAAGGTAGGCAGACAGGGAGAAGGAGGGCGTGGCAGCGGGGGAGATAGCGAAGGAAACGAGAGCGGAGAAAAGCACTATTTGGATGAAAAAACACGTTTGAAGGATGCGTATAAGTAATGGTTAAACAGGACATCTGCAACATTAATGGATAATTTGCATGGGATAAGAGCTCTGTAATTACAGAGATAGGAGCTTGTATTACTGTGATTGCATCAAACCAAAAATGTGGGCATCAAATTCAATGACTGAATTCAATGAATAAGAATGAATTGCTTCAACAATAATAATAGCATGGCTGCAAAAAGGATGAAAATTCATGGAGTTGGACAACTCAAGGTGGCTTTATGATTGCAAAGTTTGTCTGGAGAGGATAAACAAGGGTTAGGTTTTTTCATGCATGCACTTTGTGTGACAAGACAGTCTCAATACTGTGATGCACATTTATGACAGAGCAAGTGCTTTGTCAAGAGCTTATTATGTACGTAGATTGTAAGAAGTTAATATATGAAAAATACTTGAAGTACTTACAAGTGTTTAACAATAATAATAATAATAATAATTATTATTATTATTATAATTATAATTATTATAATAATATAACTGATATTTATATAGTGCCTTTCAAGAAACCCAAGGTCGCTTCACAGGGTCAGGTAGGGGGTCTGGGGGGTAGGTGGGGGTATCTAACGGGGAAAGGCCTTGAGGAAAAGGTGCGTTTTGACTGCTTTCTTAAAAGTGTCAAGGGTTGGGGCGCTGCGGATGTCGTGAGGGAGAGAGTTCCACAGAAGAGGGGCTGCCACACTAAATGCTCTGTCCGTGAAGGTCCGCAGCTTAGTCCGGGTGATGGAGAGGAGACCCAGGTCTACAACTGTGCCATGGGCTTTGTAAGTATCCCCTTAAGTATGGTGTTGCTTTGAGCAGATTGCATGAAGTTGACGTTTTCATATGCTTCCAATGACAATATTTACATGTAACTTCTCAGGTTTGATGTTTATCACAAAATCTCTAATCTAGCATGTGCGTTCACACAATCTATAGAGACCCCTTTATAGCCAACACAATTGAGAACAAACTCAGGCATTTTGGCAACGGAAGCAGAATTTGGAGGTCGGTTACCATTTGTCGAAGTCATTTTATTTAGGAAACAATCGTGATCTTTGGTGGTCAAATCTCTGAGATACTGAAACTGGACAAACTTTTTCCATCATGCTATGTACGTCATTAGTGTTTACAAACAGTACATTTTTACGTTAAGCGTTTAAGTATCATGTTTGCATAATCTGTCTTAAATCAGCATGTGGAGGTCATGGTTATAAAACTGATCGTAGTTTATCATGTTAGCATTATGTTAACTGAACCCATGTTTACAATATCTTTTTTAATATAATGTGTGAGTATCATGTTTCCACGATAAATTTTAGTTTAGCTTTCAGCGTCACAATTACAACACGATTAAGTTAGCGTAATAGCATCGGCTTTAAGAATTGCATCTTGGTTTAGCTAGTTAGCATACTACCGTCAAATAGCTTTTTCTTTTAGCTTGTTAGAATTATGTTGAAAGAAGCGTTAAGCTTCATTGTCACATCAGTCCACGTTCAGTGTTAGCATCATGCTTACAATGCATCATGTTATAAAAATCTGTCTAAGATTACCTTTATATGATGCCCCCAACTGATGATGTCAGTTTCGAAAAGTTAAGGCGATGCAGAAGTGTATTCAAGTAGTCTTCTGTTGCAGAAAGGAGAAAATGATCGATCCAAATGCCAAACTTAGCTCATCAAAATGATGTATTACAAATCCACTGTGATTACAGCCACTCCCCCAAACAATATGTGACTAATTTGCACCAAACAAAAAGTACATTTCTACACGCTCTTGAAGTCTGTCCTTGGAAGAAAGAAAAACACAAGAGTGGAGAAAAGAAAAGAAAAAAGAAGAAAAACTGAAGTACGCAAGGGAAGCAGATAAGAGACAAAATGAAAAGACGAGCGGTTACATGAGGACACACAAGATGATTATCAAGCCATTTTATATCAGGATTTCCATAAGAGACACGATTGGGATTGATGGTCAGCAAATATCGTTCGACAGCAGGAAGGGTTTAGAGATTAAATCTTACTCAACTTAATTGAATAGTCCCCGCAATCATATCAAACATGCTTTACATATATTACCTGCCGCCTGCCGCCTCCAGCAGACGCTTTGTAATGTGTGGTACAAGTATTTGCAGCTCAAACATTTGAGGATAGAGGAGGACATTGTCAGTCTGTTTACGCCAGAGTGACAATCAAATCTACCAGATCAGTGCTTGTAATGCAGTTTATGTCAAAATGTTAAAGGATTTGTAGAAACTCATGTAGTTCACAGGAACAGGCGGAAGAAGAGGAAAATACGAATGGGCTTAAAAAAGTCAAAAGAGAAGTTGAACGCTTCCTTGGGCAGGATGTAATGCTCTCTCTCTCTCAATCATTGACCAGCTGGTTCCAGGGTTAAAAGGAAATACATTACAGGATACTATTAAAATTATGAGTCATCCAGACAACTTTACTTCTAAGTAAGGTATTGTGGCTTTACTCAGAGCGTCTATTTATAGAGCAGGATACGTCAGTACCTGTCGAGGTAACAATGGTCTGAGTGTCTTTGATAAGCACTTGTGAAACCCTTGTTGTTGCTGTAACTGCTGTTGTTACAGTATTCACTACCATCTCCATTATACCATCCCTATCTAGAGATATATTCTCTGCGCCAAGTACCAGTGATTTAACTATCGTCTTACAGTTAATTTACCCTGTCAAGAAGCCTCAAGAATATGGGGTCACATAGAGATAAGCAAATTGCTCCCAAAGTTCTATTTTGAGGTTCAAACAGACAACAGAATATCAACAAAAGTAGTCCACTAATTTATTTAAAGAGACCGCTGTGTTTGTTCCCCCTTAGATGGCTAGAGGAGGTCTACTCAGGATCATCAAGCTAAAGGGTTAAAAAAAAATGCTGGAAGTTGGAATTGGAAAAATAGAAAAACATGCTACCACACATTCTTTGTGAACATCATACTTTACCATTCAAACCATCACGTCAAAATGTGAAATGAAAGTGGCTCTGATGTCCTTCCAGAGTTGTAAATTTATGTCTCTCTGTGTTATGACCCTATAAACCTGTGCAGTGTTTTTGTCTGATAATATTTCATATCATGTTTCACTGCCTAAATGGCAATACTCCAAACCCAATGAAGCTCCCTGCATTTTATAACACAGGATTGTTTTCAGCCTGAGAGCCAGATAAGCTCTCCTTTTCCCCAGGTAGGTTACCATTCAAAAGGCAAAGTCTTAAAGTGTTTCAACACTCCACTCTCTGGTTTTTGAAAGGATGTCTGCTTTGGTCTCATCGAGTTAAAAGGTACAGATCTCTTGAACTTCTCACCTGAACCAACATCACAGCTAAGAGGAGTGTTTTGTGCCAGTGATGAGCTGTGATGTTGAGTGGAACTACAAAGTAACATCAGATAGAGCCTGATACATACTAGCTCTCTCTGTTTTTTCAATGGGAATGAGGTAAAGCCCCATAGCCAGAAGTGGATATGTGCCGTAGATATCTGCATGTACAGTATATACAGCAGCCCCGCTTACAGTACAGTGGTAGATTAATGAATCTACAGGCATTAGTTCATGAACAAAATAATCTGATTAGACAGGAGGCATACAACAAGGTTTGGTTTGGACTACAAAACCACTACAACTATATTAGTAAGTCAGTTGTGTTTACCAGCAAAGTTCCACCCTTGTCTTGCCTTCTCTTAATTTGACTGATAATGATGTTTTTATCCATAAATATAAAGTTTTCCATAAATATTGCAATAATATCATTACCATGTTTTTCAACCATTATAATTGTAAAGTGAAAATCCAATATCATAACGGCCCTGATGATTTCTAAGTCATTTCTTCCCTCTGTTTTTGGAGAAGTCTCACCTCCATTTGGTAATATTCGAATTACATCAGTGTGTTTTTCCTTTTAAGTCTTTTTCTTTCTCTCTTCATTTGCATCATTTTGTCTCAGTCTCTTAACCTCCCTCTCTCCATCTGTTGCTCTCTCCCTGTCTCTTCTTCCCTCCACCCCTTCCATCTGTCTCGAAGGAGGTTTCACTAACAGGGTACTTGACAGGAGAGAAGAGTGCAGGGAGAGTGGCCTTTTTCTAGCAAGTCAGCTAGTCATCCAAGGCTAATTAAATATCACTTCTGAGTGCTCAACTCTTTCCCTCTCTCTCTTTCCTGCTGTCTCTCTCACTCGCTTCCTTGAAGTAGATGCGTTTCCTGAGCTGATTTAGCACTCCTTCTCCGTCTCTCGCTCACTTTCCCTCCCTCACCCTCTCTATCCCCATGTTCCTAGTCATCGCCTTGGGCTCCTTACACTCAAATTAACCTTTCACTATAAAAATCACACAGGGAAGCAGTAGCCAGGCAGGTGTGTGTGAGTGTGTGTGTGCATGAGTGTGTGTGAAATTTAGAAGGCTAAAGAGTGAAAGAGGAAAGAAGACTGTGTGTGTATGTGTCGAGACCAAGGCTACAGGGTCAATCTAAGCCCCTGTCCATGTAATTGTGAATTAGAGTCTTAAATGAGCTCTACTTCCCCAAGCTGATCAAGAGACCGGGAGGAGGGGAGTTGAAAAGGTAAATGAAAAAGACACCAGAGGAAAAACAAGGCTGAACTGGAAAATATGAGAGATATAGGGAAGGAATATGGTAGAAATAAGGGTGAGATGACAGATCAAAAAAGGGAGGAGAGAGAATTGTTATGTCCTCGTCACAATCAGGAGAAAGAGAGGGAGATGGCACAGATATAAGTATGTTTGAAACAAATTCATGAAATGTTTATTGGGCACCTAAACAAATAGGTACATTTCCTATGAATCACCATACTTTAAGAAGAAGAGGCAACCAGCCTGAAATCACAGCCACCCCATCTCCTCGAATCATACAAATGAGCGTACCTGTGCACTCTCTCGTACAGCTTCACCTTGAGGAAAGTACTTGTGTGTAAGATCTGAAAGAGACCTTTGAAGGATGTTAAAATCTTGCCAATCACTGGTGCTTACTCACAGGTTGTTAGTTCTGCAGGGTAACAGAAGTTGTTAGATACAGCTTTGCATGATATTAAGTTAAGAGTACTGCTGATCATTTTTGCAATGAATGCCTTCCACCATGTCTTCAGTGATGTGTTGCATTTCAGCATCCACTCCTTATAAGCTTTATATCACAGTGCTGTATCAGTGGTGTTAAGGATGCACTCAGTACATCACTCAGTACTAAGTGCTGAATTAATTGTCTTCAAACCTGATAAAACACTTAAGTTGCACACTTAAAGCTCCTGTGAGGAGTTTTTATTTGGCTAATAAATAGACCAAAATAAAAATTGATGCCTCTTTATGATCGAAAAAATGAAAACCAGAACATTAACAACAATGTTTCACTGCAACATCACTGCAATATGCACCGTACAATATTGGCAAATTGATGTAAGGTGCTGCTTTGTCCACAGAGGGTGCAGAAATTACTTCAAACTAAAAGTTCCTCTCATGAGCTTTAAGTGCATATTTTAGTGCACACACAAACATGAAGTACACTTGAGGGTCCCTGTTTGGACTTTCCAAGTATGGTCATCTTATGCCAGGGATTCTAATCAATAAGAAATTATTTGCTCATGTGACTTCAAACAAAACAGAATTGAAACATTCAAAGCATTAGGAACATGTCCTATTAAGAGTCAGTATGTTTTCTTTTTTGTTTGTCTTTGAAAGTAGATCACTCCCAGCTCAGTTGAAATTGAACAGACACCAGGTAGTAGGAAATGAAAAGGATCCAACGTAAGCCATCAAGTACACTGTTACCATGCATGCTTCCAAAATCTTTACACCTTAGATCCCCAGAAGGCTTCAAAGCAGGGAACCAATCAACAGTCCCAGACAATTAATAAAAACTTGTTCATCTGTCTGACTGGTGAAATTTCAACATGACACTTCATGACACTCATTGGTAGGGAGAGCCAAGCAAGCCTGCCTCAAGGGCTGAAAATTAAGTGCTCCCACTTATAAATATTACATACCACTGACAGTCTGTGTCCAACAGGCTGAACGCCACTCTGTCAGCCTGTTGGACACAGCAGTGGAGAGTGGGCGGCTAGAAATTAGACCATCCAATTTGCAAGTGATAGAACGGAGGAAGAGGGAAGAAGAGCTGCAGGAAAGTACAAGAGGACAGACGAGGCAGAAGCCGCAAGTAGGGTAGACGAGGTGGAGCGAATTCTTAAAATGTGGGCTTCCTGTCTCTTTGGCTTGGTTAACTGTTGCTTAATTTCTCATGAAATATAACTAAGGTAAAGAGAGAATAATTAAACTGAAATATTTGTAGAAATAGGGACGTGTCAGTCAGAATCTAAATATTCTTCAATTCTTAAAGTTGACGCCACTTTGGAAAGATGCAGCTGCTTGAGCAATAGTTCTCTACATTACTATCCAATATGTGACAACTCTAGACTTAAGTGGGACTAACTAACCGGCCAATCATTCAACTGGTTGGTCTAATACTTTGATAGACCCAATTAGGCTTGGTTTATTTAGCTGTTCATTAAAAGTGCAATGCAATTTACTGTCCTTTGGAATGAGGCCAGCATGCTGTTTTAACATATTAAGGACCACTTCTGGGGTCTTGGACTTTCAATTATTTTGAAGAAAGCGCCATCATATGCAAGCTACTAAGTTTACAAGATTGCCCCCGAAGTAAAAACAGCCTTTAAAAAGTATTATTATAAATCAGTGATCTATTGACTGCATACCATAGTCCTTTTGACATGTTTCAATATTTAAGCAGCAAAAAATAACAATTAGAAATTCTCAGAAGCGACTTATTTTTAAATTCTGATCAATAGATTAATCTTAAGGTGAGAAAACATTCAGAAAAGAGTCAAATTGAGAACATTTTCTGAAACACAATAAGCACAGGATCATTGTGTCTCTTGATTAACAACGTCAAATTGGTTGGCCAAGTGTGGCTAACATTAGCAGGGCTAGCACCAGCCTTTGGTCCTCCTTGCAGGTTAAGCCCCTGCCTGTGCTTTGTTACACATTGCTCTGTTCAAATGGTTATATCCCGCTGTTGAGTTGTGCTATTTATTTTGACGTGTGCTGCTGACCTCTTGGCCAGGTTGCCCTTGTAAATGAGGTCTTGATCTCAATGGGTCTCATGTGGTTAAATAAAGGTGAAATAGAAATAGAAATACCAGCTTAACCTTAGACAGCCTTTAATACTGAAGACATCAAAACTATGATTAATGTGGTTTTCCATTATATGGATTACAACAGTACTCAAATAGTGTACTAACCCTGCCTCTGAACAACACAACTGATGGTCTCAAACACATTAAGAAGACAAGTCATCGACATAATCTATCATTTTCATAATCTACATTGTTTCAAATAATTAAAATAAATCCAAACCCTTGAATGAGAAGGTGTTTCTAAACGTTGGACCAGTAGTGTATCATCTGTGCTTGTTTACATGCAAGTGGTAGAGCATCTTTAAAATTATGGCTTCGACAAAATATGTGACCAGCATTCTGTGCCTATAATTATAGACATATTGATAGTTTGTTTTTCAGATGAGTAAAGCCCCATTTCCACCAAGCGGTTCAGTTCGGTTCGTCTCGGTATGGCACGCATTTTGTGGCGTTTCCATTGACTTAAACCAGGACAGGTCCCCAAATTACCGAGCCGTACCGTCCCACTTTTTGGTACCCTTCTGTTGGGATATCAGACATACTGATCCGACCCAAGAAGGTGGAGCTAGAAACACTGCAGTCCGTTGATTGGTCGAAAGAATTGTCACTTCCCGTGCGACAGCGGTAATAAAGAACAACACATAACCCTGTCATGTTTAAATCTCCAGTGGACTTCAGGAAGATAACTTATTTTGTTTGGAAAATGGCATCAAGAAACAGCATTCCATGGTCGACCATGGAGGTGCAGTCTTTTCTCGCGTTTTTCATCTTCGTTGCATTTATTAGCGGAGTACACTGTGTCGCGCTGCCATGACGTCATGCTTTTACGTAGCTGACGCGGCTATCGGCTTTCGGCTTACACGCCGCCCACCAAGTAAGGCACGGTTGGCTGTGGAAACGCAAACAGGATCAGGCTTACCGATCCGACCTGTACCAAACTGTACTGATCCATACCAGACTGCTTGGTGGAAACGAGCCATAAGTCTGGTGGTGACTGGGGCGCTGGTTTGACTAAGCTGGTGGAGAAAGTGCCCCATGTACAATGGCTGCAGTCCTTGTTGCACTGGTTGCTGGATCGATTGTCAGTCCTATCATGATTTGATGCATGTCATTCCCCTCGCCTTATACGCTTGTTTCCTCTGCCCCTCAAGCTCCAAAAAAACCTAATCAATGATCTCAAAAACATAACTCAGCTGGCGGTCAGCAGGGGTGGTGACATTTAATAGTTTGGTCGACTGAATGCATGCATCCTTAAGAATGATATTCAACCTTCAGACTAACTTTAAATATAAAATACTGATAAATATGCAACTTCATATTTCTATCAGAACTTTAGTTGATTGTATTCCATTAATTAAGATCTTTAATGAAGCAAACAAGTCAGCTGCACCATTTTACCACAGATTGTTATAACACAGTAAACCTGTACTTACAGACCTCAAGTTCTTCGGATGTTCTCCTGAGAGACTTAGAGGAATTATTGGCAGACATGTAAGAGAAAGGGTTGAGGCAGAGTTACTTTTAGCCTGCTGTTTTCATGCTTATAATTCTAGGAGACACGAAAGGACTTACTAATGTTATCAAATCTCCCTCTAAATTGTTAAGTGTTGTACAAAAAATTGAATTTGTGTTTTACTCCTGAATTGGCTGGTTTTACCAGATGTCTCTTTTTCTTTTTCTCTAATTGAGTAGCACTGTGATTCTTTGTGTCCCTCTGTCTCTCCTTCTCAAGTAAGAACTGCAATGAAGAGATGTGTTGATTTAATGTGTCTGCATGTGTGTGTGTGTGTGTGTGTGTGTGTGTGTGTGTGTGTGTGTGTGTGTGTGTGTGTGTGTGTGTGTGTGTGTGTGTGTGTGTGTGTGTGAGTGAGTGAGTGAGTGAGTGTGTGAGTGAGTGAGTGAGTGAGTGAGTGAGTGAGTGAGTGAGTGAGTGAGTGAGTGAGTGAGTGTGTGTGTGTGTGTGTGTGTGTGTGTGTGTGTGTGTGTGAGAGAGAGAGAGAGAGAGAGAGAGAGAGAGAGAGAGAGAGAGAGAGAGAGAGAGAGAGTGTCATGTTGGCCACACAGATGGCAGAGCAGAGGATGATTAGAGTGGTATTACATTGTCACTGGGTTGGCACACACTGCCTTAATTACCGAGTGAAGCAAACACACAATGACATTTCTGGATACACACACATATTTACACAGCAAAGACACAGACACACTGAGACACAAAGGAATGCAAATACTGCTCATAGACACGCAATGAAATCAAAGCATAGTGCCAAAGTACATATTCATAGAACGAAAAACAAACAGAACCATATAGTGTATACAGGAAACACATTGAAACATATGATATAATAAATGAAGTTAAACATCAGACCAACTGTTTGTCACTTCTATCCACACCATTATACCGCATCTTTTATTTATTATACAACAGTACAACATGTTTTTTTATACTAAAACCAATCACTTATAATGCTACCATCTTAGAAATGTGTTATTGCTGAGATCTAAATGGTCACCAGTTAGCTTAAAGATTACTCTTTAGTCAATCTGACAGTGTTTTTTTATTTCCAAAGCAAATGATTTGTGTAACTCCATTGATGAGAGCATTCATTAAATGTGGGTTGAGTGAAAACAGTCCAGTACACTTTTTGTCAATTAGCAAATATCTCCTCATGGTCCACCAACTGGTTGTTTCTGGCAGTGAGTTGGCAAATAAATCCAAAACACAAAGCTGCTCACAGGAAGTCACAAACACAATTACAGCCAATTAGCAACAGGTGGTGTTGGTGCATTGTGCTCTGACCTCTTCATCTGCCAGTTATTTTGTCTTCTACAGACTTTCCCATGCAGAATGGAGCAGCACCAGCATAGCAGTAAAAGTTCCCATTTCCTATTTTGAGGTTAAGTTATCCTCGGGGGGGCTGGTGGCCTAGCGCCCAAGCGCCCCATGTATAGAGGCTACAGTCCTCGTCACAGAGGTAGCCGGTCTACCATTTGCTGCATGTCTTCACCTAATCTCTACTCCCCACATTTCCTGTCTTTCTTCAGCTGTCCTGTCATTAAAAGGCAAAAATGCCCAAAAACATAACTTTAAAAAAATGAAATTTATCTATGAGATGGAGATGTTGGAGGAAGAGGCGTATCTGTTCAGCCATTGTTTTCGATGTTAACTGACTTTCTCATTAATCGTATACAAGAGCTCAAAGTGTAAAGTTGTTAGTTGAACTCCGGGTCCTCCTGTATGGTGTTTAGCAAGAAACTCAATCCTGTTTAGAATCACATGGACATAAAATGTCTCCCTCTGTGGGTGAAAAAATGCAATCCAGTGTGTAAAAATAATAATTTGCCAATAATGTGGTCAGTCAGCTCTCTGTTGTCCTCTGAGGCACTGCGGTAGATGGCCTGCTGGAGTGGACATTCCAGATTCCGGCGGCTACAACTACTACTATCTATCTCACCAGTATCATCTCTCTCTCCTCCTCTCATCCTCTCCTCTATTCCTCTTTCCAACCCGAACTCGGTCGAGGCAGATGGCTGTCTAACATGAGTCCGGTCATGCTTGAGGTTTCTGCCTGTTAAAGGAAGTTTATCCTTGCTGCTATGATTACTGAATGCTGCAAAGTGCTCTGCTCGTGGTGGATTAAGGTGAGATCAGACTGAGTCCTGTCTGTAAGATGGGACTGGATCTTACCCTGTCTTGATCTTGGGTCTTTGTTAATAATTAAACATAAAGTACAGTCTAGACCTGCTCTGTTTGTAAAAGCATCTTGAGATAACATTTGTTGTGATTTGGTGCTGTATAAATAAAGATTGATTGATTGATTGATTGATTGATTGATTGATTGATTGATTGATTGATTGATTGATTGATTGATTGATTGATTGATTGATTGATTGATTGATTGATCGATTGATTGATTGTTGACCTTCAGAGCTGGGCATACATAATGTGAAGTGAGGCCAATTCTGACCTGATTTCTGAGTCGCACTACTGAGATCAAGCTGAATTTTAACTTCTTGCGAGCCATGTGCCGTGCAGTGTACAGGGGGGCAGAGTGGATATCAGCCCAGCCCACTAATTAAATGAATTTCTGGCATGTTAGAAAGTTTGGTCAGCTGACTGCATTCACTGGCAGAGTGAAAGCAGAGCCATCATCTGATTTTCCCAAACTTCTGGTCTTTTTTTTCCAGATTTTAGACAGCACGTGTGCAATTTAGTGCAATCCAACACAACTGCTGCACCACAAATAATATTAACAAATCCTCTACTTTTTGAGCTTTGTTGTCGCGACAGGAAAGTAATTATTGTACGTCATATTTATTATTAGAGTTGTATTCTCTGATGCCAACATGTGTGTGTTCGAGTTTTCAAGGGAAATGTATTTGACAACTGTCATTGATCGGTCTCGATGTAACTAGTGAAGTATGAGCATTTATGTCATGCTTGACAGTCGTGACAGTACAGTGGGTTTCATTCATGAAACATGAGCAGCACGAATATGTGTGTAAAGCGTGTGCAGCAGAAATTTACGCAGATTTCTGCATTCATCAATCTTTTAGTAGCGCTGATCTGTGAGTAACTACTCACAAAATCTACACCTGCTCCCGACTGTGTGTAACGCTTGTGTAAATGTAGGAATACAAATAAACACTGTCAGAAATTACAAGTTAAATATGTACTGCTCTCTGTTATGTACACGATACGCAGATGCCTTTCAGACATGTAATTTAAACATGACAAAATATTTAAAAATATATATATAACATTTTTTTACAACAAATAAGTTGGCAATTAAAGCTTTGAGATCTAGATTAGGTTAATTTAGAATTTGAACTACTTGTTAAAAACCACTCAGACTAACTGAAGCCTAATCTGATAAGGCCAACTAAAAGAAGCCACGCCATACCCACACATTTACAGGTGCTCTCCGTGCTGGGATTCTTAGACACAGGGACCTTCCAGGGGGAGATGACAGATAGATGTGAAATCTCCAAGCCATCAGTGAGCCGCATTTTATCGGCAGTACTTGCCGGCATTATTGAATTAATGCCGGAGTACATTCAATTCGCCTATGGCGCACAACGGCAAATCGAGGTAAAGCAGGGGTTTAGTGCGCCCTGGCCAACATGCCAAATGTCATCGGTGCCATAGACTGCACACACATGCATCAAGGCTCCATCTGATGATGCTTTTAGCATACATAAACTTTCATTCCATGAATGTGCAGCTGATATTTGATGCAAACTGTGTGTTGCTCAACGTGGTGGCTCGGTGTGACGCATGACAGCTTACTGCATTGGCACCCGTTTGGAGAATGGAGCTGTGAGAGACGGTTTATTTGTCTCATTAAGAATGTAGTCTTCTATACAAATGCATGTGTTTTATATGTAGAGACTTACCATTTTATATCTATAGAAAATAAAATGTGCTTCCTAGATTCCACTTCGCCCAAAATAATTTCAATTTCCGCCTCGGAGAAGTTCTTTTTTCGCTCTCTATCCTTCTTTCCTTGCGCATTGATTTCAGGGCAGGCCGACCAGATGCACAGGTCTGTGTCCTTATATGGTGGTTATTTGCTATTAATGGGCGGGGATTTATGCTGATTAATGATCACCGGGAGCGCGCTGTCAGTTTACGATGGGTTGGCATTCATGATCTTACATACGTGTTTACGTTCAAATCTGGGTTTCCCGCGCCGTTCATGAATCTGTCGACAAGGTACAGATGATGAAACACAAAAGAACATGCAGGCATTTTCCCATCCATCTGCGTATGTTGGGGATGAACAGAGGAAGAAGAACATGTTGAAGATGAAAAAAAAACAAAGAGGGTGAGGAGTAGGGGGTTCAAGAACTCCATCTCCCCCTTAGATGAAAAGCAAACGGCAATCGTGCGGCACAAACATGTGTGTCATCCCTGGGAATTGGCCAGCGGTTGGTGTCTCATCAGGGTCCTTTTTTTTCCTCCTTTACTGTGCAAATGGGAGAGAGATGGAGGACGAGAATGAGCATGACAGAGACAGACATTTATATTTTATTGGACGAGATGCTGCTATGCCGTTAAACTGATACGCAGCTCTCCAGGGGGGGAGAGCAGAGATGGTAGAGCAAAAATCGAAGTGCACAAAAAAGAAAAAAAAAACAGAAGAAAGGGAGAGAGAAGAGGGAAAGATACAGAAAAAAGGAAACTGTAGAGAGATGAGTGGAGAAGCACAAGAGAGGGCGAGCAGGGAGGGAGCGTGAGAGGTTAATCTAGAACAAATATCCATAGTGACAGAACAAGAGGGCCGGATGTGGTGAGTTGTTACCAGGAGTGGATACGAGGGGATTTACACAGTGAGTGGAGAGGGAGGGAGTGAAATTGGAAAAGAAAGAAAGAAATGACAAAGACAATGGCAATGTGAGACATGAGGACATGGAGCTGAAGAAGAGAGGACAGAATCAAGAGGAGAGCATGTCAGAGGGAGGAAGAGGGATGTTGAGATGATGAAAGATCCAGACGGATCAAAATGACAGGGACAAATGTATAGAGACACAACTTGAGGAAAAATGGAAGAAGGAAGAGAGAAAATAAAGACGGGTAAGAAGTCTATCACAGCCTAAGAAGTAGAGGCGAGCAGAGAACAGATGAAGACAGGCTGAGATGGTGGAGTTTGTTGATCCTCTGGTACCACTCGAAGGTATTAAACGCTGAGCTGAAAGTCGATAAGAGAGCTGTGGTCAAGGGAGGGCTGGTTTTACAGCAGAGGCTGAAGACCGCAAACCACTGAATCCTTTATCCTTCCATCACATCAGGAGTGCCCGGCTGCAACTTCAGAACCAAGTCTGATATCCAAAGGAAGAAAAAAACATACGAGTGCATAGAGTACAGTAGACCAAGGACAGTGTAAAACATTCATTCTGATGGGGCCAAACCTCCCCTGAGCAACTTTAGTTAGCAACAAGATCAGACTCAGATGAGCCTTAACATGAGACAAAGAACTTTGATAGGCAGACACACATTCAGATACTGAGAAAAACACATACGTCATTGTCAGCATTGGGATATACACTTGCCAGCTTTTGAACTTGCCTTGTTTGGACTGTTCAACCTAAAAATGTTACTCAGGCAAACTGCATTTCTTAGCTCTGACCTGCAGTTTTGAAAACAATCAGAAAATATGTTTTATTTTTTTCTGGTTTTACTATTTAAACACTTGTGTTTGATTAAAATGAACATTTTTGTCTTCTTGTACACAACATTTCTCCCAACTGGCCTGTGACATCTGGTGAGATAAAGAAAAAGATGAAGTGATTTTGAGGATAGTAATGTTTTAATTGTGCCAAGATCAGACTACACATTTTCAGCCCAACCAAAGCTTGATCCAGCAGACAGAGTAAAATGTGAATGTCCGAGTTGTCATAACCAACAGCAATCTATACCATATCTGGGAGACCTTAACAATAAATCAATCAATCTATATTGATCACAACAAACGTTATCTCAAGACGCTTTTACAAAAATAGCAGGTATACACCCTACTCTATGTTTAATTATTAACAAAGACCCAACACCAAGACAGGATAAGATCCAGTCCCATTTTACAGACAGGGCTCAGTCTGATCTAATCTTAATCCACCATGAGCAGCACTTTTCAGCATTTAGCAAGTTACAGTGGCAAGGACAAACTTCCTTTAACAGGCAGAAACCTCCAGCAGACAGACTCATGTTAAACACACATCTGCCTTAACCAAGTTGGGGTTGGGAGGGATAGATGAGATGAAAAATGGACACCATCCTGGTGTCTCTTCTCCTTCCTTCCTTTAAGGGGCGCCACTCTAATGCTTTGGCTTGCTAAAAATCTTGCAGATGACTGGTCGTCCGATTGCTTTTTGTCTTGAGTCTTCATTCAAGGTTGGCAAGAAAATTTGGTTCACACAGGTGATGACGTGATGTGGAGTCATAAGGTCATTGGATGTACAAGTTAGCATCTCCCAGCAAGCCTTTCCTTCGTAACTTTTGAGATGAAAGCAACCAGATTAAGTTGTTGTCTGGTATAAATCACACTCATTCAGGAATATAGTTTAGTAGCATTACAATAAGCACAAATATACTGTTTCAAAACCATCATTGTATCATACCAGGAATCCCAATCCCTTTAATAAATTGACTCCTAAGAGTGTTAGCCCAGGTGCATTCCACCAGTTACACCTCCAACACTTGCGCCAATGAGTATGCTGTTCTCGTCACTGCTAATAACTGTTGAAATATAGATAATACACCATGTTGTGATTGCTGCAGAACAGATGTTCAATGAGTAAAAAACTGACAGCTTTCAACTCTGTCTTACTTTTATTATAAAACAGGGCTGGCTCGTTCCATAGTCGATCAGAATTAGCAACAGACTACCGAGAATTCGTCCATGCAAAAACAGAGATGATCACTTTACAGGAAATGTTTTTTCAACCTGCTCTTCGTCTCTCCTTCTTTCCTCTCATTGTGAATAAACACGTTCAATGCACATTCTCTGCAACATTAACAAACCACTTTGGAATGCAAAAACATTGCACCTGTTACACAAGGGTTGTTGAACATAAAGACTGCAAGAGTGTTTTCAGGCGACTTTGTTTCATCTTATGCCACCAAACTTCTGAGTCCATTTTTCATGAGGGATTTTCTCATTAATACCACTGTGGAGTTAGTTCTGACAGAGCCGAGAGACAGCCAGACTGACACATAGATGACCAGATGCACATATAGCCAGACAGGGAGGCAGCTGCGGACAGAGAGGGATGATGAGAGGAGAGGGAGACGAAGGGAAAGATGTAGATAGATGGAGACAGCAACTCAGGGAGGATATTGGAGCATTTGGCCTTGAGCCTGAATCAACACAGCAAGCTGACAGCTATATCTGTAGGCTTTATTAACATGGAGAGGCTCAAATCCATGTTTGCACACACAAAGACATGCACAAACAAACGCTGACACACACACACACACACACACACACACACACACACACACACACACACACTGAATAAACTTTCAGGAATATGTAAGCAGAGGGTTGCATGCCATGTGAAGTGGACTGAATCTGAGATGTTGCCAAGATTCATGGGTAATGAGTAATTTGTGTGTGTGTGTGTGTGTGTGTGTGTGTGTGTGTGTGTGTGTGTGTGTGTGTGTGTGTGTGTGTGTGTTTTTGAGTGTGTGTGTGTTTGTGTTTGTGTGTGCGTTTGCAGAGGAGAGTTTGCTCTCATCTAAATGTAGGAGATCAGGTATCCAGGTGCATCAATTATTTCCCTCAGCAGATGTTTTGAATGACAACCTCCATCTAATACACACAGATTCCTAGCCTGTCCATCTCTCTCTCTACACACACACTCACACACACACACACACACACACACACACACACACACACACACACACACACACATCAATTCAGTTCTAATGACTTTCCGTGATAAACAGACGCAAACACATTACCGTCTATTTTCAGGGTCTGGGTGCATTTCTGCTTTCAGCTGAAGTGCAGTGCTGTCGTAAAGCTACATTGAATGTAGACTTTATAAAAACCAGGACAGATAGTTGAGAACTTTAAAGGCACTGTAAGGAGTTTTGATGTTGTATTGATTATGGTGACGCCTTTGGAATAAATCAGTACTGTATTTCTGGGATGAAGACTACATTTCCCATGAGCATTATCACCCACTGTCATAAAGATGTAGCTCTTGCCAAAGCGTGCATTCTGTGTGGAAGTAAATTAATGAATTTGAATGCAATTTTTTTTTTTAATTCAAGACATCTTTTAACAGGATGCAGAGTGATGAAGTCATATATTGAGTTACGTCAAATTATCAACTGTTATGTTACAACGGCTACAGCTTTGTAGGCGCTGATGTATTCGTTAGCTTAAAGAAGGTGATCAGCCGTACTGGTTCAAAGTTATCCATCACAGTGCTGGTAACATGATGTGTGCTATGGTGTCCCAATAATTGTCAGAATAACGTAGATCTACACACAGTGGAACTCTTTGTCCTAAAAGAGCAGTGAAGCATTCATGCAGGCATAAACATTAAATCGTGTTCAAAGCCATTTAGCTCTTTTACTGAGCAAAGCTCTGGTTGTAGAGTTTCTCCATCTGAAACAATGCTTCAACAGAAATCATAAGCCCTTTTGCTAATCCTGCTCAAGTGTCAACCATAGGTACAGAATGTTACGTTAAAATAAAGCTATCTAACCAACTTCTAACTGTCAAACTTTGCCAGCAGAATTGATATTCTTAACAGAGCCACTCCAACCCGAATATAGACACTAGAATTCAGAATACAGAAATGAACGGATAATCTTATTTTACTATGTAGCTTCTCAAGAGGCGTCCCAATAAGAGACTATTTCAAAATCAGTTAAACTTCCTCACTCCGCCTTTGAGGGCATTATGTCCAAACATAAAGAAAAAAAAAGACAAGAGTGGAAACAAATTATCTTTCCTCCAACTACAAACTGTGACTCACATGTTGCCCTTTATGACCCTCTTCCTCTTCCTGTCAGAAGTAAGAGAGCTATCCTTGGTACTTATTGTTCCTTGACTGTTATTAGTCCACCATCAGGAGGTTCCTTTTCCAATTATCATGTCAAGTGATTAATATATAATGATGTTCACGATATATACCCCAGGCTATTATGTCTTAAGTATGACACAATCATCTTTTGATTGTTCAAGAATCACCTGCAAAGATGAGTTAACCAATGCACGGTCCATGAGACTTTGGTGCAGATCTTCCGTGTCCCTCTATCTACTTAATCTTGCGACTACTACAAATACAGACCTTTTCTCTAAGATTGGGTTTATAGCACCTAACAGCACATCAAGTGATATAAATCTTCCTTACCTTTACCAAGACCAGTAGTAGTCACCACTTTTAACCAGACTGAAACATCCCTACAGCATCGATTAACTTGGAATTATTCATTGACATTCAGAGTCCCTGGGGAATGAGTCCTACTGAATATGGTGATTCCTGAACTTCTTCAAATATCCTTGGTTACAAACTAAAATACAGGATATGAAATCAACCAAACCTTGGCACTGTTATTTTAATTTTTCCAAACTCACTCTATCAAAGGATAGTCCAAATAAATTAGATGCGTTGAAAGTGACTCAATATTGGCCATGAACATTGACAGAGATGTGTTATGTTTTTGTTGAGTACTTTGAGAAGAATGAGTGTGTGTGTGTTTGAGAGAGGTAGAGAGGTGGCAGCTGGCCGACACAGTGGGCATTACGATGGGTATTCTGTCAGAGCTGGCACAGGGGAGTGACATCACCTGTCACAATGTTTAATTAACACCTTGGTTGTGTGCATGTGTTTCAAAGCCTCTGTGCTCTTCACATGTGTGTATATAGATTAATTAGTACAGAGGTATCTGCATGTAATGTGCTTTTTGGTCAAAGTATGTCATATTTGTGTGGGCTTGAATTAGCATTACATCGAATGCGTGTGTGTATGATTGTGAGTTGTAATTTGTAAGCCACAGTACACACAGTGTTTTTATGAACACACGCACATGAGTGTATGAGTGTGGATGTGTGTGTGTGCGTGTCAATGACAGCTGAGGTCACTCCTGGGGGTTTTAATCTGGACTCGCATCAGGAAGTGAGACGGCTTCAGCTGGTCTGATTGGAGTTTCCGCCGGCAACCCAGAGGTTCACCAGCTGTACCCATGAAACGCTTCCTGTGACTGTGGAATCCCCTCCCTACTTATCCCCCTATGAGTCCCTCTCTCTCTCACACACACATGCACACACACACTAGGAGCTACACTTGCTGTCTAATTATCCAGCAAAGAGTTGGACCTGATGGCGGTATTTGTCTGATTAAATTTACTGATTTATTTACTCACCTTCTCAGACACCTAAATACTTTCTACATCTCACTCTGCTTGTTGTATTAGCACTGGAACTTGACACAGTTGGGTTAAGTTTTTATCTCATTTTCATTTGGATGTCTTTGTAAAAAAAAATTATCAGAGTTTCGTACCCTTGTTGGATAGTAGCCATGTCCCATTCAAGGGACTGCAGCCTTGGTAGCCTGCGTAGACCAGGCCAATGAATTGAGACGGTCTGTTGCTCTGTTGAGACGGAAGATTCCCTGTTTACGTCACCAACCATTCCCATCTTTATCTTTAGTGCCATATCTTGCCGCCCCAGTTTCTTGGCAATGGGTTGCTAGCTGTCTAATTTCATAGCCTCATGCAACTTTGACACCCTCACCAACATTTCAAAGGAAATTCTGAGTTTTAATGTCTCTTATAACACGTGTACAGCTAGCTATTGAGTTGAAACCCCATACTATTTCTTAACAGTGTTTGAGAGTCCGTCATCTTGTTTAAATTGGCGCAAAAGACTCATAGGTTATGTTGGGCTGCGAAGCATGCACCCAATCCATCCTTTGTTGCCTTGTAAAAAGAATAGGACACATTTGTCAGCCACATTAGGAGGAGTCTTCAAAATGGGATAGCCTTTGACCCACTGCAGTGACACATTCGTCCTTTGAAGTTCTGCAGCCGCTGATTTGGGGCACACTAAAGGCTGATTTATACTTCTGCGTCTCCCCTACGCAGCAGGGGCTGACGCGGACATGAGCATCACATACTTGTGTGTTGGTGTGTCCGTGTCGCGCAGCAATTCTCCGCCGAAACGCCTGAGGGCAGTGCGGTCTCTCTGATAGCCGGCCGCCTGCTTCCGGTCCCGCTACAATCTCTGTTTACTTTTCCACAGAGTTTCAGAGCGTGTTATGTTAATCTACAGCTGATACATGTTGCTGTTTATCATACAGACATGATTACATGAAGAATAGAGAGGAGGAGATGAAATACACGGCCGATGTGCGGCGGATGTCCGGGATCCCGGAAGTGTTGTAAATGTGGGAAAGACAAAGCCGCCGAGCGGACCAATCACAGAGCTTGCGGTCCGGGTCGTCTCTATGGGGAGTTACATTTTGGAGGAGGTGCACGTCAGCTACGTGCGTAGGCCACGGCGTAGGTACGGGAGCTACGCGGACCCCCGGCGTAGGGTACGCCGTTGATTCAACGCAGAAGTATAAATCAGCCTTAACACCTGTGTTTTGAGCGTTTAGCTAGTCATTATATACTGAGCAATGCAGAAGAAAAACAGCATGATAGGCTGTTAAACTTTATAACTTAAGTCTCAAAATGATCACAATCAAAGTTACTGTGATGGAGACTGAGGAGAGGGATAAAAACAGATGGGAACAATGCAAGGGCCCATCTCGAATCCCACTGGCTATTATCTGACAATGGAATTCCCTCTGGGAGCCACGTCCAAATTTTTGGGGGGTTTCCAGTGGCCGGTGGACGATCATCCACTTTCTGCTATGACTCCTTTTCTGAGCAGGTCATTATTCGCCATGTTACTCGCAACTTAAGAGATGAGAGTGGAGTCCAAATTGATAGAATACATTCATCAGCGTGCATATTTATAGACGTTACTTAAGCCTAAATCTTTTTAAAGATGACCACAGATGTGTTTCTTTTGTATTGCCAACGCTTGATGAAAAACAAGTGGATGCTACTGCTTGTTATCTAAAGTAGAACCAGAACACCTGTCCTGCATCTACAAATTATACATGTTTATATGTTTGTTTTTTGGAAAGTCATGATGGTATGACGGTAAATGATGGTCATATTTTAATTTTTGATTAAAACTTCATGGCTTGCTAATCCAGTGTAGCTATGGGATGTGCAAGATAGACTTGACTTGTTTACTGCATTGTTTTTGTTTTAGACACACTGAAACTATGCCGGCCAATTACTCCAACAATAATGGTTTGAGAGTTTGCCCTCCATCATGCTCTCCTTTACTGTTATTGTTCCTTTCTATAGATTTTTCATTGGATCAATTTGCTTTTGATTTATTTATTCATCAGAGCACTCGCACCAGTATTTTTCCCCAACCTCTATAACTCTGACAGCCATTTCTGAGTTTATTTTGTAAGTAATCAAGAATTGAAGCTGCAGTAACTGATTTTTGTAATCTATGAAATGCCTCTTGGTTTCAAACTGAAGATACCATGCTCTTTATGCACCTGGTAAAATGGGGAGATAGGAAATTCTTCATGGTTGAGAGAGCTTTTCTCTGTGAAAGATGGGTTTATCTCTCCTCGATATTTTGCTCCTTCTTTATTCATTCACATTTTCTCTCTCTTACTCTTCTTCTTTCCATCTTGCTGTGGTTTGACTACTTCATCATCTGAGGCCCTGTGACAGCAAGGCATTAATCCTGGCCCCTCTCACACACGAAAAGCTCCGGAACACACGTGTGCACCTTCAGTACACACAAGCACACACACACACACACATACCTGCAGGAATGCAGATACACATGAACACACAAACATGCATGCACCCAGTGCACTCATAGTACTGAATATAAAACCATGCACGATTGCATGGATAAGCACACAACCTGAGCAGGGATGACAGATTTGAGGAGAGATTCAATCCCTCTTCAGGCGTGGTTCATGTTCATTTTATTGCCACACAGTCCAACCTCTGCAGAGAAAGATAAAATAAAATGAAAAACACCTCTGACATTTACAACATTATGCAAACTTTAGTGCAACAATGAAAGGTAACACAATCAATAGATGGTGCAAAGTGCGACAAATAGTCTCATAAATTAAGCAACACATTCAGTTTCACAGATTCATAAAGCCATTGTGAGAGAAGTAGAGGATATTCTGGTCATAGGCAGAGTGTGGTAAGAAGGTGCCCTGCATTTACATACCATAAAGTGATGCTACAGTTGATGTTTGAGCAGAAAAAAATTGAAAAAGATAATTTTCTCCCATCTAATACAAAGCAATGGTAATCACCTTCAAATTATCTACAGGGGCAATCTGAAGCATCATGGGAGATGTAGCGTCTGAATGCCAACACTTGACCTTTTTACTAGGAATGAGGTTTTAGACATTCAACTATTTAGGTAGGTTTTGTGAAGTAGGCTATTTTTCTCTGGGAGGATCATACTTTGTGGATGTCTTTTTTTTATTTTAGCAATCAAAAATTTAAAATACATCAGTCCTTTTCATTAGTGTGTTGTATTTAAAGCTCAGTGTTGTCGGTGTAACTTAATGGGTACTGTTGAACTAATACCTACTTGGAGTAGATTAACAGGCAGACTCCAGGGAAGTAATCGACCATAAAATGATGGGGTTTACATTGTTGACGTGAACGCTGCACAAAAAACGGAAGTCTTGAAGTCGCCGTAAAAGAAGTCATTTAACACTGATCACTAGAACCACTGGAATTACCAAAATGTTTGCATCTATTCCTAGAGACATACCACACTAACCCAATTTGAATGTATTTTAATGAAAAGAAGCCACCTTAAATTCAAATCAGTACATGATATTGCCTATTGTTGTCAGATGATGATAAACGACAATTACTGATGGGTCCCAAGTTTGCACTGTTTATAACAAAACATCAATGCATCAACGTTAGCTGCTCCCCGCTTCATATCTTTATAAATACAACTTCAGTTTTATAGATGATTTTGGACTTATACTCCAATAAGATTTATACATCTATTAATACTGAAAGCTTATTAACCACAGAGAACGATGAGTCTTCACCTTTTGTCCTGAGTTATGGGCCTTTGACATCGTAAACCTGAGCAATCAGATGACACAGCTGCTAAAATGATGGTTCAGAAAAAAAGTAAGAGCTTGATGTTGGAATGTTTTAGATGTCGTTATTAAACCATTTTTACCATTATATGTATTCATAGTGCTGTTTGGAATTTGTCTTCTATCACAACTGATTCAAAAAGACCAGCAAAGTTACTTTAATATCATCATTGTAATGATACCATGAATTTAACTTTTTAAATCCAGAGAAATACATCAAATAAACTTAATTTAATGCAGCAGTGTTTAACATTCAGCCATCCTTCCATTCAGTCTGCCTAGACCAGACCAGACACATTCCCAGGCTGCATCGCCTCAAGCTACATTTTTCTAGCAAACAGCATCGAGGGACTTTGCATTTTGGTACAAAATCAGCAACAAGGGGACCAGTGCAGTTCTCATCGCGCCTTTGAGCATTGAGTTAATTAGCGGCTGAGCTCCCTCAGTCATTAACAAGGTGAGAGGAGCGCTTTCAGTCTCTCCCTGCAGATTTTACTCAGTATGACCTGGAGTTTTGAAGGCCCCCCTCTGGTGTCAGTCGTGCTGATTAAACTCTGCTGCCTCCCAAAGTATCACTATTTACAGGCCAGTCTAACAGCTCTGCTAAATCCCAGTCTGTATAAGTGTATGACAGATTAAACACACGAGCAGTCAGTAACTGAATAGCAACATTAAAATGAGAATACATGTGAATATGGATTTATTTTGGCATGAAAGCTCTGTTTCACATCACTCCATGTGAGGGCTAATTTAAAGGGAGCAGAAAGCGGGAGTGGACTCGATCAATGCATCCCCCGAGGGGCAACCAGGAAGAAACAGCAGCATTTTAAATAGAGCGCTCAGCTGGTGATAGTACTGTGGAGGATAAGCTGACATATCGTATGATCCAGAGCGCTGCAGATGTCTGAGTAAAAAAAGCTTGAATTCATGGTATTTGTGCTCACTTTTCCACACCTAGAGGTGAACAAATGAAGGGAGATAAAACAACACAGCGTTTTATGTAAATGAAGTTCATATTTATACAAAGAATTAGTTGAATTTGGCTTTCGGAGAATTTCTAGACATGTTTTTTCAGAATGAACTGTTGCCTCTAATCATGTCATAACAACAAAGCACAATCAACCCATTTTTAAAATCTGTGTTATTAATGTAGCTTTTGTACTAGATTTGTTAAACAAGGACATGTGTGTGTGTTAGGAACAGCATCTATGTGTGTGCAATTAAGAGAACAGAAAGTTAGCCTTCTTTGAGCCATAATTAGGCAACATAAGAGCAGAAACAAAGGAGGAGACTCGTGTCAGTGCGACTATAGTGTGTGTGTAGCATTGTATTTACCGCCTCCATGGTTTGAAATGTAAACTGTTACACAGTTGAATAAAATGTAGCCTTGAGAAGAAGAAAAACATAGATGTATATATGCATGTGTTCAGGGAAATGTTCGCCTTATACTCAGTTTGCAGTGACAAAACATGTCAGGCAGGAAGTGACAGCCAATTAAACTGACAGTTTATAAAAGGTGTACGGTGTTAGTCTTTTACTGCACAGCGTTTCATTATCTTCTGTGTCTAACAAAAACAGAAAAGCTTTTCGTTGAGGAAGAAATACAACAAGAAAACACAGAAAATGAGTACTACTCAGATCAACACATCAAGGTTAAACTGACAAACATACTTTGACTGGAGGAGGGAGACTCAAAGCATGTTGGTGGGTGTTGCTGCTTTTTAAAAGTCTCCACACACATCACTTCCAGTGAGAGTGATTTACAAAGTCTAGGAGCAAAAACTTCAAAAGCAGAAACCCGAGCGCCTTTGATTTTAAGTCCGGAGCGAAGGTACGACTAACAAGCCCTGGGCTGTAGTAACTCTGTAATGTAAGAAGGAGCTTGACAGTGCAAAGCTTTCAAAGTGATAACAAGGATTTGGAATTGAATTCTGAAGTGAGTGATAAAAGAGGAAAAAAAGGAATTAGACAGATAAAACAGGAGCAGGGAGACAAAAAGGAAGAAAGGCGCACAAAGAAAGAGAAGCAGGGAGAGCGGTGTGGCAGCGTGCAGACAAATGACTCTCAGAGCTGCTAGCTAGCTCGGTAAAAGACAGGTCTTAAACTATGACCAAGGTCAACCCCCCTGCTTCCCACCACACAGCGTCAGCCTCACTGACATATTTACACCGCTATCACCACCATCTCTGTGTCTTTGCACTTTTTTTTGTCTTGCTGTGTTCCTCAAACGACACGTGTCGGCCTCCTGCAATCACTCACCCACTGCAACACGACAGCACTGCAGCTGCACAGAGCACAACTGCAGGGGGGATGTGACACTTGTGCTGTTCATTGCTTTAAACATATCATAGCATTAAATGAAGGGTGTTTGGAATTTTCAAACATTTTCCAAGTAGACCTCCCTAAGTAAATTGTTGAGAAGTCACACGTAGGGGTAGCAGTCATCACATACAATAAATACTACTAACAGATGCAGTGTTGGGTGCTTTACAGGGGAGGTGCTATATTTTTAGAATCAGTCAAAGCAGACTGTTAAAATTGTACAACAATATTAAATTTTTCCTGGCAGTATTTACAACATGAAGATCTTCAAATTAAAAATAATAACTCTAACATCTGATTAGGTGAATACATTTGAATGAATCAACTTTAAATAATGTCAGACTGAGATGGACTTCAGTTTGTACGTTCATTTTTCAGCTTCCTGCTGAAGGATCTGAGAGGAGCTGATCATACAGACACTTTTAAAATTAAACTTAAGATGTATTTTTAGTCTGACATTTATTATTTTACTTTTACGATGTAATGTTTTAATGTTTTTTTTTACTTTTATCTCACTATATCTCTCATCATTTTAACCTGACTAACCATCATTATTTTAATGCTTAAATTCATTGTCAACTCTTCCCCCTTATTGTTTTAACATCATATATCTTATTCCCATCAGTGTTCATAAGTCTCTACATCTAAGTTAATCTTTATTTTAATAAATAATATATTTTATCTTTATGTTTCCTTTTTACTAACTGCCTCGTAAATCACTTCAAATTACATTTTGATTCATACAAAAGGTGCTGTATAAAAAAAGCTTGATTGATTGATTGATCGGTCACTTTTTCCAATACTTGGCTTTCCTTGCTTCACATGAAAGGTAGTCTTAAACTGATTACACCAATAATTCGTAAGGAAAAAAGGAGAGAAAAATTAAAGAAGTTTTTAAAAAATCAGCAATCTTTTTCAGAACTTAATCTGTATTCCCACTTCATCATCTTTTAGAGTGTTTCTTTTTAGAGTTTCAGTTGGCTTTTCTTCACCTCGGGTCAAATCATCACCCACTGTTCAACCACGTCACTTTAAACTGCATTAAGACAGAAAAACAACTTAGGTTTGACTGATACTCATTTCTGTAAAAGTAGCTGCAAAGGAAAAGTCAAACTTTAATCAATTCTATAATTTAAAACAACATAACTGCATATGTTCATAATCGAAAGCTGCTTTAACCTTATACTAACAGAGGCTGGATCCACACACGTACAATAACACCATCTGAAATTAGCTCAGCAACGGTCAGAGGTACCTCACAGTAATTTCTACTCATTACGTCTCCATAATTACACACATTAAATGTTGCTCTAATTAAAAACATCAGCTCTGGTTGTGATATATGGTGTCCTATTGTTCCTCAGCTTTCTATTAATAGCTCGTTTGGCAATGTGCTTAATTGATTTCCTGGTGCGTTAATTGATTGTGAGGCTTAGAGGGAGATTTGTTTTGGGAGGAGAATTGAGCTGACTGTCAGAGAGTTTGGAAACTGAGATAAAAAGAGAGAGAGACACTGAAACGGAAAAAACAACATCAACTCACACTGATGATTATGACTGAGAGCCTGACCTCTGCTAACAAAGACTGATTACAGGTTTAGTTTGGAACACAGCAGAGTGGTATATAGTCAATGTTTACCATAATACTAAGCTTTTGTATATTTATCTGGATGTGTGTGATCTGAAAAATATTTTTACCCAATCATTATATGGCATCATCGGAAAAAATAAAGGACGATGTACAAGTCAGAACAACTTGAACCTTAAACTCAACTTGATTGTTGAAGACACTGTTTTTCTCTCAAGTAAATCCACACATGGAGAAAAACTGCTTCTACCACTTCTACTATGGCCTGCTAGTTTGAATACTCGTTAAACTGTTACATGAAGCTAAATGCATTTTAAATTATGCTTAAATGTTCAAAGTGAAGCACAGTGGATGCAATAATACAAGCTTTGTGAACAATAACTAGAGATCACACTAACTCATTAGTGTTCTTTATGTTCACTGCAGTCAGCAGCTTTTATTGTCTTGTTATTGTAATGCAAATACTGTTATTAAAATGTTGCTTTCATATGATTACGTCAAGTGTAAACAGCAGTTTAGTTAAAATGCACATACACACTCTGAGTTATCCATAATTGGGCTGTAATTCCTTCAGAGTTTTTAAAGAGTTTCTCAATGCTCTGTGTTTTAGCTGCATTGAAATACCCAGCATTCCTCCAATTCTGATAAATTAGTCATATTTTTGAATTAGAAAAAGCTGTATCACCAACCACTCAAAGTTTGCAGATATTGAGGACAGATTTTATGAATGCAACTCATAAGAGCAACTAAGTTAATCACTTACCTGAAATTAGCTTTTCTTTTTTATCAAGTTCAGTCACCTGTAGTGCTGGTGGAGGACAACTAATACTCAATGGAGTGAGACAATTGAAATATCATATAAGCTTAACTGTAATCATTTCAAGAAATTACTGAAATTGTAAGACTCTAGTTACTTAGTGCACATGTTTAGCTTGATGGTTAGAGTGCCTCTCATAGGACAGAGCATGTTCTCAGTTGAGCCAACACAAGCATTTAACCATGTGACAATCAATCAGATCTTAAGATATATACAAAGTACGGAAGACAGACATATTCTCAGTGACGACACACATTGGTTTTTGAAGAGGCGTAATGAAACCCAAAGATGGTGGTCTCCATATTAGAAAAGCTGCCATCCAATACATTTTTGGCTAATCTAGAGTAGGTTTTAAGGCCAGAGAAGAGAAGAGGTAATATTCTTACTTTTCAGTCAGATCAGCCACAGCCCTTATTAAAGGTAACTAGTTATAGCACCTAACCCTAAGGTAAACAAATCATAAAAATGATCCACTTTCAATATAGTCTGGATTAAAAAAATAGAGACCATCCAGTTTTTGAGCCAGGCTTTGAAGATGTGTGATTGTGCTGTAAAAATTGACACTTAAAAATGAGCTCTAATGCTGGTTCCTTGTCTTTTGGTGCCAGTCTTCATTTGATGCTTGAGGAATGCAGAATTTTCCACTTCTTCATTGGCTTCATGGTACAACACCTGAGGTTGTCAATCGAGTATAACAAGCTCAAACCAATAAATCTTTCTAGAACAGCATGTGCAAAATATAAAGCAGATATTTGATGTTTCCAATGATCTAAGTGAGGAAAAAGAACCAACCAATTTAGCCTTCACAGTAACCAAATGGAGGTTGTTTTTTTTATCTTTAAGCAAATGAGCACAGACTCTTCAACTGTTTGACTTCTGCCGTTAACCCTCTGACATGTCACGCCCATTCTCTATTTCCTCTCTCCTCTCTGCGTTATCAAAGAAAGGCAGATGCTTGAAACAGTCTCTCTTAAAATAAAGATTGAAGTTACTCATTAAATGAGTAGAAGAGTAAAATGTTGAAACAGGGTTATGTTTTCTGTAAAAAGCTCATATTTATAAGACAGACGTTCTGTTGCTTAGAATTTTTCGTTGATGCCTGATTGCCTTCTTTGACATGTCCTGGCCTCACAGGTAGGCAAAGCTTTTGAGACAAATTTAAGTTCAACAGCCTCAAAGCTAAGATGATTCAATATTTCTGTCTTAATGTGTAGACGGACTCAAACTGAGTTCTGCTTTGGGTTGGTTCTCTGACTCGAGCTCTGTGTGCTCTGACTCAACTTCTTTCCTCAAGTTTAAAATATTTAGAATTTTTGTGGATTGATAGCAAATAAAAAGTCCAAGTAGTCGATGATACGTCCTCCTATACTGCTTTTTCTTTGTTCCCTTTTCTGTCTTTTCCACCTTCATGAGTGGATTTCTTCAAGGTCCTCTCAGTAAAACCCTTTGTGCTGTTTTGGACACTTCACTATAAACCAGTTTACTCAAAGCAACTGTAAAACATCTCACCTTTGGGAAAAAGGGCAAGGAAGATGTAAAGAAAAGAGAGGGAGGGATGAGGAGGGAGCACAGAGGAAAAGAGGAAGTACAAAAGAAAGGGTGAACTTATCAAAGAACGAAAAGAGAGGTTCAATCGTGTGTGTGTGTGTGTGTGTGTGTGTGTGTGTGTGTGTGTGTGTGTGAGTGTGTGCGCACATGCATCATTTAGTGCCGCTGTGTTGTTCGCCAGGTCTGCATTTCCCACAAGGCCATGCATGAGCGGGCAAGCGACTGTTCCCCAGGGACGAGGACAACGGCAGTTCCATTGTTACCACAGTGATATATTGCCAGGAAACCCCCGGGGGCAGGAACCACTTATTTAGACATCAAATTAAGGCTGAAGACACACGCACGCACGCACGCACACACACACACACACACACACACACACACACACACACACACACACACACACACACACACATACACACACACAAACATACGGGTACAGTACATAATAGGTGCGCACATAAGATGCTTCCACAAGCACACACACACACACAGATACACACACAATGATTTTTATTTACAGACATGCGTTCACACACACCAAAACCTATACACACTAAAGGAGAAGGGATTTGTCGCTTAACTTACACAAACTCCCAATTCACACACACACACACACGCACACACACAAACACAAACACACAGGTACAGTACATAATAGGTGCGCACATAAGATGCTTCCACAAGCACACACACACACATACACACACACAATGATTTTTATTTACAGACATGCGTTCACACACACCAAAACCTATACACACTAAAGGAGAAGGGATTTGTCGCTTAACTTACACAAACTCCCAATTCACACACACACACACACACACACACACACACACACACACACACACACACACACACACTCTCTCACACACACACAGAGGTCTCAGCAGATCCCTGAATAAGGACACAGATTTAGAGAAAATATGGAAACGGGTGGTTTGCATTTTTCTTCCTTGTCAGGAAAAACGTAGACACAAACTTTGGGATGTTATTACATCGTCAGCTATCAGCCATTTTCTTAACTGATACTCACCGCACTACAGACCTCCTGAAGGCCCATAAGGTGATCGTTTTTACCTCGTTTCCACAAGATAATTTTCTTTAGGGAGCAAGTTATTATCTTTAGCGCACTAGTTATTAACCTTTGCAAACACAGCAGTGATAATGATTCCACTTACCATCAGTCGCCTTCATTTGTCATCAGATGCCTTTATTTGCTTTTCCATAATGTGAATACTGTTCATAAAGTATCCTTATAAGCGTTACGCTGGGACTGGTATTCTGTGTGTAACATAAGCGCCCTCTGCTGGGAAGAGTTGAGGGGTGCGTTACATGTTGGGTTCATGTAATTAGCCCTCCTTATTCACACATGGCAGGAGACAGTGTGCACCAGCTTATCTGACTCCTGCCTTGTACGCAGAAAAAGAAGAAAACAAAGATGCAGCCCCTTTCACATGAACACAAAACTCCTTCAATTAAATGGGTATGGGATGCATGTGTGAACGCAAATGCCTACTTTTTTTAAACTTTAACTTTATCTAGATGTTTTCCTGCTAACGTCCTGATGGTCGAATGTCAGCACAAAGTCAGGTTGAGCAAAGGCATGAATACAGCTGATAAGAGTCTTGAAAGTGTACAGTTTGCTGAGCATGTGTGTGGCTTGATAACATTGTTGTCATTGAATGGAGTTTTGACTCACTACTGCTCACCTCAGCTACTGTTTACTTACACTTGGGTTTTATACTGCAGTAAACGTCCTTATCCATGTTGCAGTGATATTAACAGAGAAATCATACACCATTACTGAAGGGAACCCCTCCTCTGCCATCTCCACCTTCTCCTTGCACTACCCAGTGATCTCTCCTTCTACTAAACATGTGAACAAGTTCCTTGAAATGGTTTGAATACCATGAAAATATCAAGAAAAAGTCATGATTTCTTCAAAAATTGGCTTTTGGCACAAGGAAAGGACATTGCCCTGAATACCTTTCATATCCTTGCCACTGTCTTACTTTTACATGCAGTGATCTATTTAGTTTCCCATCCTTCAGGGACAGTCTTTCCCCTTTAGGACCAATCTGTGAGCTCTTAGTTTTGCATAATTTTTTTGTTCTCTCTCTCTTTTGTCAACTTTAAATGTTGTGTCGTGTAAAATGAATGTCCCGTTTCATTATGTGTCTGTAGTTTTACCGGTCCACATTTGTGTTCATTCAAACTTTCTCTTATTCAACACGGCAGTCAGACAGCAGCAGAGATGAAAACTGTGACACAGTGTACTTTTTAATGGTAGTGTGAAAAGTTATTACAGAGGCTGAGAGATAGAGACGGCCAGGTCAGGACTGAAATGACAGAAAAAGATAGAATACACTGGTCACTGCTACGAGAAACTTTTCAGCAGATTTAACAGAGTAATAAAAGTTTCCACTTGCCTTGTCAAATGTGTCTGTTCCCTTTATGTTACCTCTGTGTCCACTGACTTTCACTACTCTAAATCTACAAATACTCTTGCTACGGCTGAGTATTTGAGAGAAAGGTTTTTTCTTCTTTAGGAGCTTCTCCAGTTTCTCTCACCAAGAACATGTCTATGTTTCAATAGGACATAAAGCATTTCCACATTTTAAAGTTATGACAATAGAGGAACATGTGTTGACTTGTGATCTAATATCACTGCTGCAATAGAGTAAAGTGGCTCATTTACCACCTTGTCGTTTGTCACTGTGTTACCTGAACACCTCCACCCATAATGACACATACACTCACTCAGGTGTCCTTCAAGGGAAGATGCCATAGGCCAAGTTGGTAATGATGTGCCCTAATAAGAGATATATAAGTAAAAAAAACTCAGACACGATGCTTTCCCTTTGGCAGCTTCACCGGGAATGAAGCATCGCTGTCGGGAGCTTCCACTTCCCGCCATGGCAGGCATGACTAATCAATCATGAGCATCATATTAAGAGACTCAACAGGTAGATCACAGATAAAGAACTTCATTTATAACAATTTTAAAAAATGTTACCGTTTTTTTTTGTTTTGTTTTTTTTACCTCTTTTCAAGGACTATTTTTTAACACATATATTTTTTTAAATTTTTAAACTTTCATGAATTTTACAATTGTTATTACAATATTTAACAATAATTTCCCTTCTTTGTCACTAAAACGGTTTTAATGTCCATGAACTAATTTATATCTGATCAATTTCTTAAACAGAAAATCTAGCTATTAGGGTTCTGATGGCCTAGTGGTCCAAGCGCCCCACATAAGGAGGCTACAGTCCTCGTCAAGAGGTCGCCGGTTCAACTCCTGGCCGCGACCATTTCCTGCATGCAAAGGCAAAAAGCCTAAAAATATACCTTTTAAAAGACAAGAAAATCTAGCTATCACACTAACATGCCACACTTTAGCAGTGTGAGGAGTCCACCAGAGATGTTTGGCATTCACTTTTATTTACTTGTTTTAAGTCCAAATTGTCAAACTGTTATCTTCTTTGTTGTCAAGATGTTAAATTCTGTGAGGTGAAATCTGCAGTATGAAAAAATATGGCTCAGGTCAGGCGGATTTATGCTTGCGCAAATTGTTCATCAGAAGCAGTGTCATTCCCTACCTCTGTCCCTATGCTTTTATGCACACTCACAGCTGCCTAAATACCTGTCGGTTGTTGAATTTCCTCACGAGGACTTCATGTCTGCGCGTTTGAAATATTATTATCTGTTCGTGAATATGTTTTCACGAGCTCTCTCGTTTTGACATAAATCTACACCAGATTTAGCTGTAGCTCAAACCGACTGATGACTGAATTAACCCGGACTGAACTGACAGAACTGTTGACTGCTTCTGGAGCATGACCCATTTTGGTTTATTTTCTAATTCTGAACATGTCTTCACATTGAATTGCAATGTCGTTTTATGTTTCAGCGAAATTGAACTGACGTTAAGAGCAGTGGCTTGAGTTTGAGAAACTGATTAAGTTGACTGTTTGAAATGGTTAGTAGTAAAACACACTTTTCTAGTCTTTCCAACCAATCAAAGCACTTCTTTTAAGTTACATTTTTGGGCTTCTACACCTTTATTCAGAGAGGAGAGGACAGTGGAACTGGGAGAGATAGGGGGAATGACATGCAGGAAGGATGCCGCAGGCTGAAATCGAACCCTGGCTGCCGGCTACATGGGCATGCAATTGAACCATTAGGTTAAATCCGCGGCCAATCAAAGGGCTTTTAAACTACCTCTCATATTCACCCATTCACATCACATTCATACACTGATGGCAGAGGCTACTATAGTCGAGGACCATCAATGTCACCTATTATCATTCACACACTGTTGCCTGTTGAAAGACAGCACAAACTGGATTATGAACTTACGAGGAGAACATTTTTCCACATTTTCTTTTGCACGCTTGGTTTTTTAAATACAAAGATACTGACTCAAAACAAAAATTGGACTTCAGTATTATAACACTCTGAACCTTACTGGCATCCCCCTACTTAGTCAAATAGTTTCAAACCAATAAAAACTCTTCAGTCATAGTTTTGGGACTTCGTTTTACCCACTTGTATGTGCATAATGTAAAAACTTTAATAGGACAGAAGGCCAATATAGTCTTGTTGAGTTTTACCTCACAGTTAAATAACTGGTTTTAATGTTGATAAATCTGGAAATAATTCAATAATATTCTCGTACTATGAATATATTCTTCAAACTCCTCGTGCTCTTCTTGCATCGTAGAGAAAATAGTCTGGGGATAAAGATGGAAAAGCTCAGTCGAGAGAGGTTGGATGGTATGACAATAAACACTATAAACACTGTGGGTTTTTTTTCTTTTTAACTAAGTCTGGAGTGAGTGTAATATGTGGGAAGTTAAACTGAAATGTGAGATCTGGTGCACTACAGTGATCGTGGTTGGTACTCCAGAGGTTATTTTGATGTGACTCTGGAGGAGAGTGGGAAGACCCTAGGATATGATGAAAAATGTGTGTGCTAAATTGACTGTGAAGGTGAGTGAGTGAGGTGAGGAGGTGCATGGTGGGTGATATACCCAACAGAGAGCGCTCTGATTGGATAATTGGATGACTGGACCTCAGCAGTGTTCCTCCTGTGGAGAGAAAAAAAAGGAGAAATGGGGAGCTGAGTGGAAGAAAGTTCGCCCTGTGAGGTCTGAGAAATTATTTAATATGAGAGTCTCACAAACACACTTTATTTGGGAATGCATTTATGACGCTCTTTCATTGCATGGATTCAGGTCCTGATGGATCCAATCTCTATTGATGCACAGGAGATTTCTTCCTGGTTTTACCTGGTTAAACAAATGTATTTCCATATTGTTCTATTGTGTAAATGTAGAGTAGCATTGTCATGTGCAGATTATGAAGCCATTTCAGAGAGACCAGGAATTTAAGTCTTTTTCATAAAAATAAACTTGACATGACTCCACAACATCTTATTTGATTCATAACACAGATTGTTGGTTGCAAGCAGAAATAATCCTCCTTGAACAGAAATGGATACAAGAAATGGGTCTTCTGAATGGCAAGTTCAGATTCAAAATCCTGACAGATGGTTCCCTCTTTAAACCTAAAGTTATTTGTATTAACTGTCGATGTAAACTGAGTTTCCACTGAGTACGTCAATTCTTAAATACCACTTACTGGGCAAGCACACAGCTGATGCAGAGAACCCTCCTCCTTTTCACCAAAGGCGTCTTGGCTGCAAGCTCTCCAGCATGAGAGGTTAGATATAATTACATTGTGTGAGGTTATTTGCTTTAAGTGGCCCATTCCATAGGGTTGATCTATTCACTTCTATGCTATTCTGTCTTTACCACAATAACATGTGCATACTGTCATGTGTCATCAGCACACTGTTATTTCATGCTTCAAACACCAACAACTTCTGTGGCCTTATATTTGCATTTAATAATGAAAATTGATCCAAAGTGCATCATTGAAGGATAAACTCTTTGACTGCTTTGACCCCTCGATGGACTTCCTGTAAGGTTTTTCCTTTCATATGAAACTTATGAGAGAATCTTCAATGCAGTGAATGATTCTTTATTTGTGAAAGGTGACTTTTTACACGACAGGCTTTAACCTCTGCAGTGTCATTTCCGATGTGTTATGCAGTCACAGCTCTTTGGTTTTTCAAAGCAGTGGTATGATGAGCAGTTTAAATTACAGCAGGTCTACAAAAGCAGCTCATTTCCTGGACAATATAAGCCTTTCACTGTGAGTACCCTAGACCTGTCATTGCTTTAGCCCCACTATAAAAAATTACTTTCAGAGTGCTGCCGGGTATTTAAATTGCAAATTAAAGATGCAAAATTCTAATCTTGACTCTCAGCAGCATCCACAGAGATCAGATCTGAAACTTGACTCAGGACCAGAGCCGTGCATTAAAGAGCTCTGCTGGATCACTAATCATCAAAGTGTCTTCATGTGTATGTGTGTGTATTCTTGTCTATAAGCAGCATGTGTGGAAGCACGACTACACTTTATCAAGCATGCATCTTTTCACGTGTTTTATAGAGACTGAGTTGCAGTTTTCGATGATTTTCTGCATTTGTGTGCATTTATACTAGCCCTTATGTATGACTCAGCAGGCAGGTATGTGCTATGTGTGTGTGTGTTTGTGTGTGTGTGTGTGTGTGTGTGTGTGTGCGTGCGTGCGTGTTAAAGTGTGAGTCTGAGTGTGCGTGATTGCTCTATTGAAGTACTGGCCAGGGCTGAGCTGGACTATCTGGGCTGAGCTGATTCAGCACTCCACAGCACAGAGAGAGAATTAGGGGTTGGACACATGTACATACACACACACACACACACACACACACACACACACACACACACACACACACACACACACACACACACACACACACACACAGTTTTACCGCCAAATTGCTCTAAGGCATGCACACTCATGTGGACACTATCTCAGAGTTCACACACTCCAAGGCACACTTTAAAGCACACACACATACAAACGTCTGGGTCACACACCTTAATGGAAATAGGATTAGATGCAGCGTCACTTATTACAGGAAAGTGGTGTGTAGCTGCCCGGGTCACAGTGTCCTGTTTGTCATGTCTTGTGTACGTGTGTGTGTGCAGGTTGCTGCGTCCCTGCAGTTTGTGTGACTCAGACACATTGTCCTTGTGCAAGTGTAAATACCTCTGAGTCAACATGTAAAGTACATGCATGTGTACATTTGTGTTCTGATGGACTGTGATTTCCAGTTTTCCCCTTTTTGAGGAAAATAATGTCTATGCTTCAGTTTGAGTATTTTCTTCTTTCCTGTGAGTACATAGTATTTGAAAGAAACAGTAATTAATTTGCCTATTAGATGTTTCTGTTATAGAAAAAAAAACACGGCTTATAGCTTCTAACTCTGGATTCTACAAAGTCGAATCAAGTTGTTTTCTGGTAACTAAAGTAAAAACCTCCCTTTGGCAATTTAATGTCCTGCTGCTGACAGTTTGTTCGTGCACCTCAAACTGTCTCACCAAACCGTTTATCTGCAGTACAATAGCTGTTTTTCTTGAACACTTTTAGTCTTTTAAATTGGGTTGTTGAAGAGACTCGCCCTTACATTTGAAGGTGTGTTTGTTTTTAATGCTGGTGATATAAGCAGTACAAGCACACCTCTTGTCTAAAAAAAAGACTAATAGTTGTTTAAAGTGTTAAACGAGCACTGAGTCACTACCAGTTAGCAGCCAGAGCTTATATGACTTGCTGCGCCTACTCTTTAAAAGCTCTATTCACACACTATTCCTCTCCATCTTTTTGTTAATACTAAATCTGCTTCAGTTAAAGTTATTACAAGTTGTATGATGGAACTACAGAAGGTCACCGAATATCACGAATAGGAATTCAGTGAAAGCCTTTACGAGATGGTCACATGGATGACATGGTGAGTTATGCCGTCTTCCAAAAGTACATTTATTTGACACAGTAAACATCACATACTGTGGTGCTCATGTCTATAATAAAGTCCTTGATAAATGACTTATTTAAAGGTACAGTGTGAAGAAATGGGAATATTTGGCAATATCTTGCGGTGAAATTCTAGAATGAAACGCTCCCTTTATCATCCCTCTCTTAGGTGTGGTTTTCAGATTTTAATATCAAGAAAAAAGTTAGAATATAATACCAAAAAAGAAAATGTTGTGAAGTTTTTGTTTGACATGTATGAACGATTGGTCCGAGCCCAGATGGTAGCCAAGCTAGCGTCTTGTTCTCATTCAAACCTTAGCTGTGTCTAAGGACAGATTGCACAAATGAGCAGATGACATGCTGCATGCCAACATACTTCCCATGTGTTTTGATAATGTGTTGGCTTTTTAGTCACATGTAAATCGACACAAAGAGCAGGGGAGAGCAAGTGCTAATGTGCAAGTGAAGGACTGTTACGACTTGGAAACAATTTTATAGGTACAATGTCGCCACTTAGTAACCGGCAACTTTATTCTTAAAATTATTCAATTTCAACTTGTTTAATTATCCTTACATCAATGAAGCGATGGTATACACAAATTTAAATATCATTGACCATTTCTACCAAGTCTGTTCTGCTTGGTGCTGCTAAATTCTACACACTGTACCTTTAACTCAAAGACAGGTGGGTGGAATGGAATGGTACTTAGCCAGCAAGACGTTTTGCATTGTATAATAAGAAATTAGATATGATCAGCATGTTGTAAAAGCAAAGTGCAACTCTAACAGCATGAGTAGGACCAATGGTCATTGAAGAATGTCACTATTATGATAAGCTCACATTACATTATCCAGTTTTGACCCTTCTACTTCAACAATTGTACAATTAATATGGATTTGAAAATGGATTAATTGGTTGGGGAATGATGATGTGTCCTCCACTAAAAACCGCCAGGAGCAGCCAGAGCTGTGCTCATAGTACCGGTTGACTCTGTAACCTTCTTATAATGACTCAGCAGTTAATTGTCATATTCAAATGAACATTTCCTCTGATGGTGAATTAAAACAAGGTGAACAGAACCACATGAATCCCCTGATAGAGTTTTTCCTGCATCATCAGAGACAATGACATTGTCCATTTCTATATCAGTCTTTACAGACCGATATATCGTATTCCCTCAAGAGTTTTTTTTGCATTTAGCCTCTTTTTCTTTCTTTCTTTCTTTCTTTCTTTCTTTGTTTCAGCTATTTTTTTCTATTTTCCTGGTTTTCCCACCATAAACAAACTGATGTCATGTTGTCTAGACTATTCCTGTACTTTGGAATGCTTAGAGTTAGTCCTCCAGAGCCTGATTGGAGTTGCATCTTTAGAAATGGTCAGTTCTTCATGGTCTGCTGTTGAGAAATAACAGCTCCTTGCTGTGAGAGGTTACCTTGTAATGAGATCAGAAGAAGTACTTATCACAGCAGGGCAATGATGCTGTATTAAACGCAGGTGCTAAGGGAATTCTAGCTAATATCATAACATTAGCTTCTGAGAAGACCTTTAAACTTGTCTGGACTGACGACATGGCCATTATCAGCTGTTACACAAGGTGCTCTGTAAAATGCACCACCAAGATTTCCACCACAAATCTCCTACATACATTAACACAAGGTGAAAGATAATGTTCCTCTGAGACACATGCCACATGTGTTTCCCATGTTTACATACACATATACTAATGAGGAAGGATGCACATATATTTCACAATCAAAACTGAATGTTAATCATGCACACGCACACAAACACACATACACACACACACACATACACACACACACACACACACACACACACACACACACACACACACACAATCTATGTGCACGGCTGCATACCTGCATCTCTTTGTGCACTCTGTGCAGATATGCATTGGCAAGAATAAACACACACACACACACACACACACACACAGAGAGAGAGAGAGAGAGAGAGAGAGAGAGAGAGAGCGAGCGAGAGAGAGAGAGAGAGAGAGACAGAGAGGAAGCCTAATTACAGAACCTGATCAAACCCTGATTTGTGACAGCCTCCCGTCTGTAACTATGGGCAGGGAAAGATCTCTTCATATATGTGTGTGTTTGTGTGTTTTAGGCTTCTCACCTATTACGTATATTTACACTGACGTGGAAACGCTGCAGCCTGTGTATGTGGAGAAGACACGTTTGTCTATATGTTTGGGTGTTTATTGTTATTTTAGAATGAGGTTTTTTTATCAAACTGGTGTGTATGTGCTCTGGTTCGTGTTTGTGTGTGTTTGTGCATATGCCCCATGGGGATAATGTGACGAAGCCTGTGGTTTGATGTGTGATGTAAACAGGGATCATTAGCATAGCGGCAGTCACTAGCATTCACACTGTGTCTACACCACCTGGGAGCTGATAAACACACACACACACACACACACACACACACACACACACACACACACACACACACACACACACACACACACACTCACACACAAACAATCAAACACTAAGAAGAAGATACACACCTGGAATATAATATACAGTCTCTGCATGTTCAGTATAAGTAAACAATGACAGACTCACACACATACACACGCATTTCACATCACACATTACATACATTCAATCCCATCTCATCCCGTCCTGCAGCACCCCGCTTGTATCTTTATGGAAATTGACTGCAGACAGGGATTGGCTTTTTAATGTCTGATTTATGTTTCCGCTGTATGTGTCTGAGAGTGTGTGTTTGTGAGCGTGTGTGTGTGTAAATTGAGACCAGACAGGGATTGCGTTTTTATGCCTGTTTTATTGGACAGCCGATATTGCTGTCAGGACCGGGTAAAGAGAAAAAAAGAGACGTGAGGGAATGGAGGAAAGGAAAGTAAGGATAGGGTATGGAAAAGAAGGAGGGAAAATTAGGGAACTGGTTGGCAAGGAGAGGAAAGGAGAGGAGAGCAGGGAAGAAGACAGGCAAGAAAAGGAAAAGAGAGGGCTGGCAATGAAGGTAAGGAAAAAGTAGGCAAAGAGAAAAAAGAAAGCGTAATAAAGGAAAGGACATAAAAGGAGGGAAGGCTAAATAAAAGGAGGACAAGAAAAGGAGAAGAGAGGGGAGGCAAGAGAAGAAGAAAACAGAGAGTTGAGGAAACATGAAAGGAGACTAAAGGATATAAGACGAGGATAGGCAAGGAAAGGAGAGGAATTGGAGGCAAGGAAAAGAAGGAAAGGGGGACAAAGGGGAAGCGAGGAGAGGAGAGGACAGAACAGGAGAGGAGAGGAGAGGAGAGGAGAGGAGAGGAGAGGAGAGGAGAGGAGAGGAGAGGAGAGGAGAGGAGAGGAGAGGAAAGGAGAGGGCAGAACAGAAGAGGAGAAGACGGGACAGAACAGAAGAGGAGAAGATGGGACAGGACAGAAGAGGAGAGAAGAAGAAAGGAGAGGGCAGAAGAGGAGAGAGGAGGACAGGACAGAAGAAGAGAGGAGAGGAGAAGATAGGAGAGGAAAGAAGAGCAGAGGAGAGGCAAAAACAGGACAGAACATAAGAGGGCAGGATAGGCGATAGGAAGAGGAAGAAAAGATAGGAAATGGAGAGACAGCAGGAGAAAATGAGTCATGCTTAGGCCGGAGGAAGAAGAGATGAAGCCAGAAAAGGAGTAGCTGGAGAGGAGAGGAAAAGTGTGGTAAAATAAGAAACTAGTATAAGTAGTGAACATAGACTGTATGAAAAGATGAATGACATGACAGCTCCTCAAAAGTGAAACCAAAATATTTATAGCTCCTTTTACTGACTGACTGCAGTATGACTGTAGTACAATATTGCCCGCCTCCTTGATGCTTTAAAGGGGAGTATAATGCTCTGATTGACAGCTCTCTTGATCAATCAGGTGCCTGTGTTAGTACGGGATAAGCCAAGGAAAGGAAGATCAGCAAGAGAAAATGTAACACACACTAACACAGTTGTTACTGAACTTTACAACTGTGAGTGAGTGAGGGGTCAGATAAAGAGACTTCAGCTCCATCAGCTGATCCCATCTTTGTCGACACTATCTCCAAACATCATCACAATCCAATTATGTCATGAGCGTTCAAAGGAGGTATTTCATCTTCACTTTTTAACATTGAGACGTGGAATCCATCTTTATGTACAGTCAGTGTTGGTCAGTTGGAAGTTCAAAGAAAAGAGGGATTGCGAGGACAGAAGAAATCAATGGTAAAAGAGGAGGAAATTTAAAGAGAGGAAATGAGACAATAGAGATAGGGGAAATGAGGAAGAGGAGGTGAAGAAGGAAAAAAGAGCTCTAACGCTGAGGAGAGAAAAAGAGGAGTATAAAAACAGCAGATAAGAGAGGGGAGAACAAGAGGAGAAGAGGAGATAAAAGAGGTATTCGAGTAATCAATCCTCGCCTGCTCACAGGAGTGGCCCATTTTTCAACCCCTTGTTTAGCAACCTGTGGCGCTACACAACGGAACACAACACACTGCGCTCCTGAACGACCCCTCCACCCTCTGACAACCACCCAGCGCCTCAGGAAAGCACAGCGTGTGTTTGTAGGTGTGTGTGTCTTTAGGTGTGTGTGTGAGAGAAGGAGAGAGAGGAGAGGACAGGCATGAGAGCGCTTTCCCCTCTGCTGTTTATTGATATTCTGCTTCCCTAAATACAGACCAATCCGTCTCTGCTGTCACACACACACACACACACGCACGCAAGCACGCACGCACACACACACACACACACGCGTGCACACACACACACTCACAAACACAATATAGATGGGTATATAGGGGTAGTAGAGAAAACTAAAAGTGGATAATTAGGGAGAAGAGGAAGAAACGTGGTGGTAAAAAAGGAAAGGTGAAGAGGAAGATTAGAGAGAGACAAAGAACAAAGAGAAGAGGAGGAAGCTGAGAAAAAAGAAAGAGGAAGAAGAACAGGAGGAAAGTTAAGAGAGGAAAGGATCCGAGCAGAAGGTGAAGAGGATGTTGAAGAGGAGAAACACAATCCAGAGTGATTGATAGGCAATCTGCTCACCTATGTCAGCCTCACTATCCTCAACAGAGAGAAAACAAGAGACTTTTTTTTCTTCCTCTCCTCTTATTTCTCCAATTTTTCTCATTTCCACTCCTCCGTCTGTTTTCTCTTCATGTTTTATCATCCTATCCCTCCTCTCTCTCCAGAGTAAGAGGCATTAATTTGCTTCAGTTGATTGCTTTGGAGCGTTTCACAGAGCAAACATACTCATCTTTAACTCTCCTCTTCCACTTCTCTCTCCCCTGACTCCTCTTCTCTTCTCCTCCCCCTTTCTTCTCCCTCAAGTCTATTTTTCTCTTTTTGCATAATTTCCAATTTCCTCCTGCACTCGAAAAGATCAGCAACAGCCACTGTGTGTCTGCTCATATTTATGTCTCCTTGCACTTCACTTACTATTTTTTCTTTTTTTAATTAAGGTTTGAATTATTTAGTGGCATGAAGTGAACAATATCTTCAGAAGCAGCGTATGAAACAATTTCAGGACTCAACAAGATATATTTAAGGTACAGAAACAGTGCTGCTGGAGTAATAAAATTCATTAAAACTTCAGCACTACAATCTTACAAGGCTAACAGTAATATTATATCCCCAACAAGTAATCCAAACCTGAAATTGACTGTTTCAGCTGTTAAATGCTCCACTACGTTCCCTGACTAGTCTCTGAGTGTGTACGTCTGGTCTATTCTTGTTCCATTGTAGTTCAGAATGCATACTCGGCACAGCAGCATCTCATACACACAGAAAGATAGCTTTTGTAGCACCACAGGCTTTCAGCTAACTCTTAAGTTAATCAATCCACAGCAGCATTAGACACTCAGAGTACCTGCGTTTAATGACTCATAGATGAAAGATCATTGCAGTAAATGTAGGTGGTTTTCAGAGAATGGACAGGTAAAACAACACAAGGCTTTTACCCAGGTTGAAACAGCAACCTCTGCTGTTTAAAAAAGTAGCCAATATAGAAGTACCTAAAAAGCTGCAGTTCCCAGAGTGTCCACTTGAAGCTGGCTTCAGGAGCTAAGGAAACACTGGTGGCACCAGGCAGCAGCTTCTGGCCATGAGATTTATCTGATGTGGAAATATTTAAAACTGCAGTTCCTCGAGTGTCCCTTTGAGGCTGGCTCCGGAAGCACTGGGAACTACTTACACACCCATTTAAAAAATCCCATCTTTACAGGATGGATAAACATGTTTAAAGTCTAGTCTGGATAGTTCATTTCTCTATCAGCACCAGTTTTCTCTGTAACTTTTTTATAACTCAGTTTTGAAGATATCAACTTACACGCTTTGCATAATTAGAGGTGTGGCTGACTTGACTGACAGGCGGGCACTGTAGCTGTTAGCAAGGAGGCTAAAGGCCTCAACTCCACCTTTGTGCCTCATGTGAGATCGGCCAAAAGTTCGGTTGAGTCAGCATTTTCAATATGGCGTCCACCAATGATAGGCTCCAAAAGTCTGCATCAGAAACCAATGGGTGAAATCACTGAAGCTACGTCCATGTATTATACAGTCTGTGGTTACAGACCATATATGGAGGAATAAAGACAAGACATTTCCCAGAAACCCTCATAGTTTCAGACACAACTGGATGTTACACTGCTAAATATATACTTTCACATTCAACGCTATGGCAGAAGTTATTTAATCCAGTCAAATTTGCTTTTAAAAATGTGTCACACTTACATAAACAGGTTTGAATAATTCAATATATCCACCCATGTGTCTCCTTTTCTTCTGAATATGACCCAGTGGAGATTTATTCTGACCCTGACAAAGAGAGCATTTTTTAAAAGATTGAATAAAAGAAAGATTTGCATAATGGCCACTGTTATACAGAAGCATCATGTTATTAAAGCATTCTTTGACAGACAGGGACAAAAGAAGGCTGGAGGGATGAGGGGACAGGACAGAAGAGGAGAGGATGTGACAGAGGCAAATGGATGGGACAACAGGAGAGGCAACTCTATGGATGGAGAGAGAATAAGAGGAGCAGGGGTGAGTGAAAAAGAAGAGAGGTGACGGAGGAATAAGAGGAAATGATGACTAAAGGAGAAAGCTCACATACGTGGTGAGTACGAGACGAGGGCGGAAACAAAGAGGAGATGAATAAAAAAATGAGAAAAGACCAAATATATCTAAGACACACTCCAGAGATGCAATTTTTCATTTGTGTGACTCATCTGTCATAATGACAATCACACAGTCACTCATGTGTGGAGTTTCCTTGGGGCTCATTTCAGAACAAAAAAAAAGAGAAGAAAATCATAAGTGCAAAAAGCTTCAAGCACTTCAGAAATGTATTTTCGACAGAAACATGTGTGACTTTCTGTTCAAGACATGCAGCCTTTAAACCTTTTCAGCTGTCGTAACAAAGAAAAAAAAAGTGGGTTATTTCAGATTTTCTATCTTGACCTGTCCCAGGCAAAATATCCTGCTCAGAATGTAACACAGGATGTCTCTTCAAAAAGGCGTTATATAAGCCTGACATTTTACCCGTGAAGAATAATCCACTTCTAAATTCAGGTGAAACTGCTAGAAAGATGCAAACATTTGGGACTATCAGGATCTTAACATTATACACGAGATAATGTTGCTGAAACCTATTTAAATTAAATGTCTGAAAAATACATGTTAGAAAGGAAAGGCATCACTTTGTATGTTTTAAATATCTATAGCAGGGGTGTCAAACATATGGCCCTTGGGCCAAAACCAGCCCACCAGAGGTTCCAATCCGGCCCGCGAATGACTTCCCAAAATGAAAAAATTACAGAGAAGACATAAACTGCATTCAAGTTTCCACTGTCCTCTGGGGGTTAGTTATAATCATAGTGCTGATGGAGAGCACCTGAACAATGCAGGTGACAGGGAAACTTGTATACTTGGTGCGTTCGCAGCAGGTTTCAGTGCTTACAGAATATAATACTTGGCCCCAATTTGAGACTCATCATGACGAAAAATACAAAAGCTGTTTTTGCAAAAAGATAGTTCATTGAAAGTTAACATTTTCAGAATGTACTTGTACTTTTTTGCACTAAAACAAAGGGAAAAATTTGGAGTTGTCCTTCTTTATAGGTTATTATGTTGTGATTTTACAGGTCTGTCCCACTTGAGATCAAATTAGGCTGTATGTGGCCCCTGGACTGAAATTAGTTTGACACCTCTGATCTATAGCCTTCAGCGTCTGAAATAAGCTCCTCTTGCCAACTTAATAACTTGAATAAAACTCCCTGATTGCAGCTCACACGGATATCTATCACTTCAAAGTCATGACAGAAGCAATGTCACACTAAAGTGTTTTTCAGGACAAAATCCAAACTTTGATTTTAACACAAGCTTTCAAAAACAAATACTATTTCACTGTGTTTCTGTAAGGTAGTTTGACAGGATGAGATTTTCAGAGAAATGGACATCTCTGTCTTCACTCGGGCTCTGTTTTTTAAAAAGTAAATGTTAGAGTAGCCCTCTGGAATCAAACTCAGGATGCGTGAGTTACCTACAACAGGCTCAGAAGTGTCTTAGTGCCCTCTTTGGTGATAAGAAGCGCTGACAACTTTTGTATTGATCAATTAGTTCTTTTACATTGAAAAAACTGACAGTAGTTCTTATAATACCTTTTTTATAATGTACAGCAGAGAAGGATAGGAGGAAATGTGGAGGCGAGGGGTGCAATACTGTCTCTGGTTGGATTTCATGTCCCGATGTTGGCATTTAAATGGTAAGCCATTCAATCTGCAACAGTGTTTGAAAATATGTTCATTTATATTCCTATGAAGTACATTTATTACATTTCAATACATTTCCAAGCAAAAAATCCTGCCTATTTTGGTTTCAGCGTTTAAACTGTAAGGTTATCAGGATCATATGTGACAACCAATTTGATCTTTTGGTTATAACCTGTGATATAATCAACTATGGGGCGGCAGTAGCTCAGTCCATAGGGACTTGGCTTGGGAACCGAAGGGTTGCTGGTATGGACGAAGTTTGGCAAGTGGACTGGTGGCTGGAGAGGTGCTAGTTCACCTGCCTGGGCACTGCCGAGGTGCCCTTGAGCAAGGCACTGAACCCCCAACTGCTCGGGGTGCGCTGGTTGACGGCAGTATCCTCACTCTGACATCTCTCCCTAAGCATGTTCACTGCATGTGTGTGCATTTGTATGTATATACCAAAAAACTGTATGTGTAGCATGTCCAAAATAGCATGAGGGAAAAAATTGAATTTCCCCCTGGGGATCAATAAAGTACCTTTCTTTCTTTCTTTCTTTCTTTCTTCTTCTATGCAAAAATAGCTGACTAACTGCAGGACTTAGTGATTACTTTTTGTTTAGGTCTTGTGTCAGACAGGTTCACTGAGTAAGAAAATGCACCTGAATTGCCTTAGGATGTTGCACCTCAAGATGAAAACAAATGAGCCGACTAAGTGAAACGGACACCATGAAAAACATCAGTACAGACATAGACTGTGTAAAAAGATGAACGGCATGACAGCTTCCCAAATGTGAAGCAAAAACATTAAGTGCTACCCTCTGACTGGCTGGAGAACAAACGTCAAATACATTTACATATACTGTGTGTGTCATTATAGTTAGTTCTTATCATACAGATTAATGTCCAAATGTTTATTTTTCTGAGAAGTTTAGTGACAGCATTGGATGCAGTGACAGCTCTGTTGGCCTGAAGCACAGTGATTAGCCAAGTGGGGAAAGATCATGAACTGTAAAAAACATGGACATCCGATCACTCGCTTCGTGTTGGTGTAAAAGGAGGAGCTGAAGATGCACTGTCCGTCTTTATACACGGCTAGTTTTCACTGATATAAGAATATAATATAACTGACTAAACTAAAAAATGTTAAAATGTGATCTCTACCTCTGGGAAATCTTTAGAGGCCTTCTTTAAACATTTTCTGGCATTTCTACAACTAAACAATGAATCAATTGGTCATGAAAAATGTGTGTAATTTAACACAAATTTAAAACATCAATAAATCCAGCACTTGTTAAAAGTTGGAGTTGCTGCACTTCTCTAAACTTATGGATGTGGTTGATGTTGTCACTATATAATCACTATCTGTGGAGCAGTGTGTGAATGTGTTTGGAAAAGGATTAGCTATTACTGATGGACCCTACAACAGCAGCCTCTGCCATCAGTGAGTGAATGGGTGAATGTGACAAGTAGTGTAAAAGGGCTTTGAGTGGTCAGAAAGACTTGAAAAGCGCTATAAAAGTACAAGTTCCTTTACCATTTACTATACCTGTTAGGACCCACACCCTCGGGGACATGCCTACATCATGCAACAAGGACGGAACTTAAACCTCTGTAGTGCTGCAACATTTATTTCAGCAGTTGTTGCTTGTTTATTCAAACTCTGAAGATGAAATCAGTAAATCTTGGCACAGTTCTGTGAAGTCTTTGGAGCACGAGCTGTAGACTTATTGTCTTGCATGGGCCTGAAATATTTCTCCAAGTCTGACAGCTTTGAAAAGATTTTCAGTCCAAACCCAAACCTGAGCTATTATTTTACCATCAAAACTCTCTATTCTCAAGCTTTTCCATTCCCGACTCTATTAGAAAGGAGCCTTTTCAGTATTTCCTCCTTGCTGTAACTCAGTCTGTACAAAATGTACCGCTCAGAATTTCTTATTTTTTCCCCGACAGATCAGTGCGACCATCCAACACGTACACATGGAGAAATGGGCCACTCAGAGACAAGCACATATAGAGAAAAATAATTACTATATGCTGCCATACAGTCTCATACACATGCAGGCTTAAACCACACATATGTACCCACACATACACATCTCAACATTGATATCTCTGAAATAGGACACAGTTCACTTACGCTGTAACAGTAATCAGCCATGAGCTTCTCTCCCGGGGGTTTCTCCGTCCTGAAATGCAGGGTCTAAAGTCCACCACCAGTGTGTCTGTTCAGCTTATCCTCTACATGTATCTTCTGCTTATGCACGTGTGTATGCATGCTAACCTTGAAATTGTTCTGACATGATGATAATGACTCATGCAGGTATTTTCAATGAGGCTTTATCTTTTCTTTTCACGGCCCCTCCTCCTTTTGTCCCACTCAGCACCTCACATTCCCTATTCTCTATCTCTCCTTTTCACTTCAACAAGTCAGTCTCTCTTCGAAGAGTCCTCTTGACTGTCTCTCCCTCTCTCTTCAGGTCGCGTTGACACCTATATCGGCCTGTCTACATCTGTTTTCCTCTTGTGTTACCGTTTATCTGCCAGCTTCTCTCACTCCCTACCTCTTCCTCTCTATCTCTCAATGTCACTCCACCACTTTGCCATGAATCGGCAGTTTTTCTTTTTCCTCCTGCTGCTAATTCAATTAACAAGATGCCATCTCCCCAATTAAGCTTTCCAATTACTGCTCCCCTCTCAGTCCGAACGAGCGTCGTCCCCCACGCTTACTGAAGGTTTTTCTTTGTGCTGGATGTTGAATTGAAATGGACTTGCAGCCTGTGTGATAAGACCTGCTCATCATCATCAAAAAAAGAGAGAAACTATTTAAAAAATGTTCACAGCTCACTCACTCTGATTGCTCTCGCTCATTACTGCTTGGGCTGTAATAGTGGGTTTGGTTCTTTGTGACTCTGACCTAATTCAGATGTTCAGTCCTGTGCATTAACCTGTGCAAGGACAGGAGAATGCAGACACATTAAAATATTGAAAGCTACGAAAGAAATCTCTAACTCAATGTAAAAGAAAGTATTACAACTTTTTATGTGTGGACCAGTGGTCGCTGTGCATTTTTCTCCAGGGGCAGTCTTTAAGAAAGTCCCTAACATATATATTACATTTACTAGATATAACAACAGGTGTTGCAATGTGTATTTCTGAGCTAAATGGAAATTTGTATTTGTTATATGATGCGTGATGAAAGTGTAAGGTAACGAATAAAGATGGCTACCAATGGGAGCTTTAAGGGGACGATATCAGGAGACACTGTGACCAAAAACTGTATATACATGAACATGGTTTCTGAATAGCACTTTCAAAACCTAAGACTCGAGCACCATTTCTGAAATTCTGCCTCAACTTAAAACTGGGGTTGGTAATCAGATTTAAATACACTTATTGTTATACTGGTTAAAATGATCTTTATGTCCTGATGGCAATCAATACATAATGTGTTCTTAAAAAAGAGTGAAGAAAAGTTGCTATCTACAGCCAGAGTAAACCTGGGAAAACACCAACCGATCACCGTTTTTTGGGTGCCAAAATTTTAAACCATTCAAATCCCGTCCTGTCGTTCTGCCCACCTCCTGTGTGTACATTTCCCCGCCGTGTACTCCTCGTCCCCGTCTCGTGCCTCTGCTTCCCCTGACTCTACTGACTGCCCCTCTCGCTCGACCTCAGGCCTGTCCCCTCTGACTCGATGAGGTGCTTTGCTCAGGACTGTAGTCCGGATCAGAGTCTAAAAGCTCTCACCACGGGGGCTCTGACAAGCAGAAGAATGAATGACATCTAGTAAGTCCTACAGAAAATATATATGTATTGTATTGTCTGTCAGGGCGAGCCGATTCGTGAATACGTTGAGTTTTACTAACCGGTCACTGTCGGCCGTGATCACGTCAACCAACAAAGCAACAATCAATGTTTGAATGAATGAAGAACTTCTACTCTTGTCTCTCCTCTCTCCCGCTCGCACACTCTACACCTGTCCTGATGCCTTCACTAACCGTCAACACTGTAGGAATTAAGAACATCTACACTGAACACGTTTAACAAACAGTAGAGCTGTTACAGTTTTATATGTGTTATAACTTTTCTCCTGATATCGTGTCACCAGGACAACTGGATAATGCTAGCATGACAGTTGTGAGTACTAACAGCAGCCATGTTTGTTTGTGTTTTTAACTTTCACTATGATAATGTTTTGGTGAGAACCGGTTTTGAATCAGTCACCATCATACGGTCGTGAATCAGTGGCGCTCGTGCATGTGAGCGGGGGGGCGTTGTTTTGGAGGAGCTCCGAGGGAGGAGGGGAGGGGTTAGACGGAGTCCTGAGGAAATGCTACATTCAAATTCATGCTAGTTTTCCGAAACCACCAACCCCAGCTTTAACTCTCAGTCAACATAATGCAGGCAAAGAGGCATGCAAAACAGATGCCTTACTAAAGCAGCCAGCCTCAAGTGGACACCAAGGTTATTATAGTTAACGAAAACTAACGAAATAACGAAAACGAGAGGTGAAAAAACATTTTCGTTAACTGAAATAAAAATAAAAACGAGGCTTCACAAAAAAACGAAAACTAACTGAAACTGTATTGTGAGTTTACAAAACTAACTAAAATAAACTAAAATGATAGAGAACATGTCTTTAGTTTTCGTCTTAAACTCAGTATTTTGAGTGGATATGTAATAAAGTCAGAGACTGATCGGATGGACGTCTCTGCTCTCTGCTCTCTGCATCTGCGCGGGAGCGCGCCGAACGGAGCCTGCAGCTGACGGGCGCGCGCACTCACAGCGAGGCAGAACTGCAGGGGGATTAAATCGAGACGAACTCTCTCGCTCCGACTACCTGCCCTGTTTATAACCGTTCCTGTGTGAATGCCCAACAAGTAAGTATAATGAGACGGAGAACTGACTTTTCCTGTCCATAAGCATTCACGTGTGTTAAAACTCCCGAGAGAGAAAATAGACGCCATGAGCGCATGCGTCATCTCATATTATGAATCACCCATATGATCCTGTTCTGTTCATTTATCATTATAAGTGTTAATGGTTAATTGGTGGCAGTGGTATTAGAGTGATATGATTATTAGTATACTTGTAGTGGTAGCATCTGAATCATTATCTCTGTATCAATGATTATTGTTCATTGCTTATTTTATTGTTAAAGATGTATCAGTGAGTCACCATATTATTTAACACTATAGAGGGTCAGTAATGCTAGCCTAAGTGTCCATATTGTGACCATCACCCTTATGTTTGTGTATTTATTTGATGTGTTTCCGACCACACTCATACCTATTCCTCTGTGGCCTCATTGGGTCTGCTGTACTGTTGTGCTGTACAAGGAGAATATTCACTAAACGGTTAAAGCTCCCTCCTGTCTCCTGTCCAGTGTGTTCTGACCGACACCCCAGGGAGAGTACTATCCTTCAGAGTATCTACCAGTATTCCCTATTTTTTAGGATATGAATTTTTTGTTTGTTTTCTGCCAGTTTCACTTCAGTTGGCTCATTCGCACAAGCATGACTGTCTCTGATAGGAGTAAGTGCCTTGCAATGGAAGGTGATAAAATATGTGGACCATTTCTCAAGGGGGAAAATCCCACTAATCTTAAAGTCCATTTGAAAAGCTCACACAAGACGGCTAACCTAGCATACCTTGTCAAGGCAAGAGAGAGCGGCCAGGCCCCTTACCCTGAAACAGAAGCTAACCCCCGGCCAGGCACACAGGCAAAAAAGACTAAAACTAATACTGAAACTAATAAAAACTAAACTAAAACTAAGCATTTTCAAAAAATAGAAACTAAACTAAACTAGCAAACCCGCTTCAAAAACTAATTAAAACTAAACTGAAATTGAAAACAAAAAGTCAAAACGAAATAAAAATAAAAACTAATGAAAAATGCAAAACTATAATAACCTTGGTGGACACCCGAGGAACTTCAGTTTTTGCACTTCTTCATTGGCTTCATGTTTCAAGCTACTTGACCATGACACTGCATGCCCAACTCCTTGCTCCATTCAGGAGACATATCCCTTTGCTGCCACCTTTTTGGTAGTGGCGTGTCATATGTTTGGGATGCATATTTCCTGCGCCCCAGACACTTGTTTCCCACATATTAAAGTAGGAGTGAATGTGCATGACACTTTTTTTTTAATGTATATATGTGTATGTTTTTTACACCTTTATTTAGAGAGGATAGGACACTGGATAGTGTCATGGAATTTTCATAGTCTTATATATGTGTATGTAAGAATGTTTAACTATTGTATTCTTTCAGTCTAAATGTCATGTTTAGAGTAACTTGTTTCCTATGTCATCTGTGACGGGCGAGATAGTGTCAGGGTAGTAGTCAAGGTCTCTCCCCCTGCTCCTGTCTTTATCTATGTGTTATGGCCGACTTACTGTCTCCAGAACTGGAGCACAGGTCTTCTTCCCACTTGTTGTGTTCCTATTGTCCAAACATGGTTATCTAACTTTAGTGTCGTCTTCAGAGGGAATAAATACCATGCCAAGGGTTTTGTCTGGCAGAACTGACTTGGCATTGCACTGCACTCTCCTGCCTGTGTACTGTTATGTTATTTCTCCTCGATCGAGTTCTACATAAACTATTTCAACGTAAGCCGTCCGAGTCTCCTGAGTCTTCTGTGTCCAGTGTCCAGTTTGTTGCTGAATTCCATCACAGATAGAGCAGGAAACCTGCAGAGAGTGGAGGAATCACAAGCGGGACAGGGGCTGCAGGGTGGAATCAAACCTGGGTGCGCAACGTAACCACAAGGCTTAATCAGCGCCAGTGTATACCAATTTTAATGTTTATATTGCCCTCTAAAAAAATGGATGCTTATATTTCGAGCAGATTTTGAAAAGTCTTACTCTGTGAGGGTCTGTCATTAGTTGGGCAGGACATTAGTCCTGACTACTGGTTTGTACATTGATTTTGGTTTACAGATAACTCGCAATTCTAAAATATTATTTACACACTTCATATACAGTGTGAGATACATTGCTTTTCTTCAAGAGGAAGATTTATTATCCTCAACAATGACAATCACATGAGTCTTTGCTTTGATACGTTTGTCCATAGTCCAAGCGACCACCACTTCCGGGTCGCTACAATTAAAAAGGTGTAAAATGATGCATTGACGAGGATAATCATTTCGTGTAAGTTAATGCAGCAGTTTCAACATGTGTGCTGGGCCCTTTCCAGTAGGTCAAATGATAAATCTGAAGTGTCAAACAATGATGATTGATTGGGTGAAAGTAAAAAAATGTGGTTCGGGCAAATGTTTAAGATTGTTTTGCTCCTTTGGGGTTTCAGCAGTTCCTCAAATGAAATCGTTTTAGCTTGGTGAAGAAATCAATCTGTTCGGGAACTACTTGTAACTCAAGTATCTCAGAAGTGAAGGGGTCAAACAAGTGCTTCAATCTCTAAAAATGCATTGTCACCTGAAGTAAAAGAATACAATTTAACTTCCTTTTTGTTTTATTTATTTTTGTCAGCCAGCTTAGAGTCTGTGATGTTTCTTCTGTACAATCATTTGCTTGACAATTAAAAACTTTTATCAGTTATTTCTAAAGTCTGGTAATTATCTTTGACAAGATATGATAGTCACAAATGGACCATGGGACTGGAGACTGTTGTTGTTATTTTGGAGGAGGTCAGGCCATGGCTACCTTTCAACCTCGATTATCTTTGGTGTTTGTCAGAGTAACATTTTAGAAACCAGCAGCAGGTGCAGCGAGCTGATGAGAATCTGGCACAGTCACATGATGATGACTCATCGAAACACATAAGGCGAAAAGGAAGAGGAAGCGGAGGGCAGGACCGAATCATCAGCGTCTCTCTATCTCGCCCAATCTTTCTCATGACTTAGTCAAAAGGCACACAGATTAAAAAAACAGCCCTAATTAAAACTTTTGTATTGAATTGAATCTAACTGAGAGGGCTGATTAAGGAGCTTTTCAGATGTACACGAGGCCGTCAATGTGTGAGCAAGGGTAAAACTGAATCAGCTCGGATGGGATCTGAGGTTGTCAAAACACGGCCCAATTAAAAAGTTACATCATTAAAACTTGCAGGACTTGTAGACAGACCTGCAAGATGACTGATTTATCAGATGTTTGTTTCAGCACGGCTCTTCATTTTTCTGAGCAGCTGCATGTCCTTGCTTTGTCAAGGAGGGATAAGAAACATTGTACCTCTCTTGAAGTTAATGTGAGGTCTAATTAAAATGTTAAGAACATGGGCTCATAGAGATGAAAGATTAGTCAAATGCGTACCTGAGGCGCAGCAGCCTTTCCTGTCCACCTTGAAGCGTTTATCAGATCGAAGTTTCATAACTGCTGCAGAGGTCTCCCCTTGAGTTTTGCTTAGTAGTGCTAAATTGAAATACAAAAAGAACCAACAAACTATGTCTTCAGTTGTATGCATTTGTGAGAGAAAGTTGTATAAATGGTAAAGTTGTTGTAATAAATATAGCAGTATGAGTTTGTGTAATTAAGCTCCTGTAAAGCTGTGTACATCAGTTCTTCACAAATAGCTTAAGGTCAGCAACCACTGACTTTAAACTAGGTCAAGATTAAACCACATGAAACTAAAAACATAGGTTTGAACATCAAAAACAGTGCTATTTTTTGACAGAGATGACTTACAAAACATTGTTACTGCAAGTAACAGCAGCTTCATTATATATTCACCAGCAGTTACCGAAATCTACTTACAGTACAGTAGCTAGGTAGAAAGAAAGTTAGCTTTCAGGTATAAGGCACCAAGGCCCATGGTTAGCTTAAAGATAAACATTCAAAAAGCTGATTTGATACATGTAGTAATGTGTAAGTTAAGTCATAAAGTAACTCTTTACCTCAGTTTAAGAAATTGTAGGACAAGTTATGGCTAAATAGTGATAAACGTGGGTTAGGTTAACATAGCTACAAAGTTTCCCTCACATTTTAAACTGCATTAATTATACACATATAACACATTTCTCCATGAACATACATGAATATAACTGTTTAACAAGAAGGTTACTTTTTTCCTTCGGGTAGAGCAGCAGCTTTTAAAACGTACTATTAGCTGCACAGAGACAGAGAGAGAGAGAGAGAGAGAGAGAGAGAGAGAGAGAGAGAGAGAGAGAGAGAGAGAGAGAGAGAGCTTCATAAGAGGCCACAAGCTGCTCAACAGCAAAAGTGTCTGCTGCTGAGCAGGTTGTGTTCTGTGGGCTGTCTACTGCAAATGGACACAACATTATTTGAGTTGTTTAGTGAACCAAACAGTAAAAGTTAAGCTGAAAATCACCAGAATGATATGTTTACCTGAGGTTTCATGTATATAGTGGCAGACAGCCCCCCACTTGTGCACTTATCTAATATAAACTTTTTGGGTTGTGTTGCAACAGGCTGCTTATGGCTTTCTATGTATTGTGAAGAAGCACATTTCCTACTGTTGGTTCTCTAAATTGTGACCATGGACAAATGTCATAAAAGATTTTAAGGACTAAGATTATCTGAATGTTTTCACTCTGTTGTGTTACTTTTGAAAGTTAAAACATTAGAAGCAGGAGTGTGACATCTCTTGGATGCTGAAATTTTCGAAGTGGATATAATTAGTCTGGATGAAATGGGTAAATAAATGCTATCAACTCATTTGTGTGTGAATACATACATACAGTAATGCCACCAAGGCAAGCCAGTGTCCCAGTTAAGCCACCCTAGTCAAAAGTGCCTCTGTCAGACAGGTTAAGGTGAAATTATCTGCTGGTTCATTACTACAATCAAGCATCTGAAATTATTGATTTGTAAAAACTGTTACAGAGAAACAAAATAAAACGTGTTTTGAGTCTTTCAAAAAGTTAGACACAATCAATAAATTGTCTTTTATTGTGTAACGCCAAATCATAACTAAAGTTATCTCAAGATGCTTTACATATAGAACACATCTATTTCAAATACAGGGACCCAACACAAGTCCACCAAGAGTTGTGAGTAAAGGCTTCCTCTCAACATGCAGAAACCTTAAGCAGAAACAGACTCATGATGAACAACCATCTGACTGGGTGGGTCAAAAAGTGGGATATTTTAAGCCTGTATAAAAGGTATTCTCCACAGACCAGTGGATAGACTGAATAGTAGCAGCGATAAGAAGCACACCTCCATGAGTGGAGCTATAAACAAACATGTCAGGATTAGAGCCTTGAACTCCTGCTTGGCCAACCCATACTAAAACTGGATGCTCCTGTGCTACAGTACCATGAATCACTGTGGAGCGGAGCGTCCACCAGATGGCATCGATATGTTCAGAAATGACAGACCAGAGCAGATGGAGGCAGGAGCAGGCGAGACGACATACTGTAAGAGACAGAAAATGGCAGAGGGGAACAGATGGAGGGTTTTACTCAGAGGAAAGTGAAAGATATCAGAGTAAAGAAAATAAAGTGTATATATGATCAGAAGCACAGCGAAGAGGGGATGTAGAGGGTCATGTGAAAAAATCAGTTAAGAAACACTTCACTGCATGATTCAAAGGCAACCATTTGAAATAAAGTGGATGTTCTTCCTGCTTATGGCATTCTGTCTTCATACACAGTTGTGTGTTTCAAAAGTAATTTTAGATAATATAATCTTTCTTTTTTTTGGTTCATGTTAATTTGTGTTCTCTGTTACGTTATGGCATCCAAAGCACTTGTTTAAGGGTTGGGAATCGGATGAAAGCATGAACTTAGTTAAAGCTGCTGTTGGTGGTCACAGAGTAAACATCTGTTCAGAGAGAGGGACTTCGAATGTCAACACTGTCCCTCCCAACCAGATTTCCTCTTAGCCCCTCAACCTTGATCGGCGTGTGCAGTCATGATAGTGCCGGACTCATATCCAATCGGAGGACGTATTAGGGGCCGCTCCTTAACCAATCAGGACCGAGAATTGGAGATTAGCTATGATTGGTCCGTCATAATGGAAACTAGGGGAATAATAACATTGCTTGATACAAAGGCATTGGAAAACACAGAGGTTTCGCAATAGTCTCAAATTACTCCACTTACCGATGAGTACCGATGGGCATTATGACCTTTCTCCAAACCCAGCAGAAAAAAAGTAACACCAGTCCTACCGACAGCAGCTTTAAGAGTATGAGACAAAATATGTGGTTTAATAAAAACAACTTCTGTTAACCTAACTTCAAGAAGAAAACACAAAAGTTGTTTTTCCCTGTTTATTCCGACAAATGGTATCACCCAATATACTGCAATATGGTATAAAAACTTGGTTGATAATACTAGTCTTCCTGAAAGTGATAAGCCTGGCTTTGACTGTGACATGTCACTTACCAGCTCTATGTTTAGTAAATCCAGGAAAAGCTCTTTGACAAGCTCAACAAAGAGCAAAAAAAAAAGATCTAATTCCATTGACAGACTTCATCACCACAGACAGAGACAATCAGGCCAAGCTCAGCTGTTCAGCACCATGGCTAGCGCCCACACAGCCACACGGCACCTACAGCAGCTGCTCTCACACACACACCTGAGCACCCAGCGCTCAGTTTTAATCCTCGGAGCAATCAAATGTGCCAGGGAAAGTAGCTCACCAGTTTCATCTGAGCTTAGCCTTAATATCCAGTCTTTGTCTTGTCCAGAGGTTGTGTTTAGCATGTATAGGTCACAAAATATCTATTACGAATTTGTTATTTCATTTATATCCAAACTTATCCCTGGACACTTTACATAAAGAACTGTTCATTATCTGTGATATGGGCCCACAATGAGCACGCCTTTTGCAACAGTGTGTTCCTTGGCACATCAGGCAGAAATCTTGTGCCAAACCATACTCACTGTGAAAAGAAATACAATACAACTGGATGGGCCAAGAAAGTAAGACAGAAATGAGGAGTTTTTGAAGGTGATGATATTAACTGGAAGAACTTACGATAAACAAGAAGTGTTTGATGACCCTCTATCACTCCTCCTCTGCTGATGCTTTCTTGCACTTGAGACAGTCCAAGCAGTTATGGACTGAAAATCAAATAAACTGAGTGCATTGTGAGGTCAGAAAGCTCACTTGAACTCCAATCTCCCCTGAAGAGCACTTTTCATTTCTCAAGAATGTTGCAGAGAAATTCATTTTTTTCTTTTTTAAATTGTTCATCATGTAAAAATAAAAAACCCTTGGTATCTACTGTGACCAAATGATTATTGGCATGAAAGAGAAGCAGAGATGGACTATTATGAAGCTGATGACACATCCTAAAATATTCCACCAGAGAAGCTTATTTTTGTCCATTGACCATCTGTGTGTATGAAATATATGAAGAGAAATATAACAAGATGCAGTAACTGACTGACTCACTCTGTGCATTTTCACAGACTTATACAGAATCTCTGGTTTATTGAGATTACCAGAGAAGACGTTCTGATGCCCTGCTCTCCACAGGTCGTTTTTCTAATCCTTGGCTACTTATCTTGTGTGTTTAATTTTTATTTTCCACATACAGCAGAGAGTCACTGGTTCATCTCCATTTCCAAATGCAAGTCTAACCAAGATTGGATAATCAAATTTCACTCTGCCAGAAACACTTGACAATCTGGCTGTATAGGATGATTACAGAGATGTCTTCATCCCTCTTGTATTTTACAGTTAAACTGGTCCATTTAAACATAGACTGGGGATTTCTTGTTGGTCCTTGGTGTAAAATGTAAGCTTGGATAGTACTTTTTTGTCTGTCTTGCTCCTCTCCTGTGTGATCTTGAGAGACACAGTAAGAAGGCAAAACAGAAGTTCCCACCCAGGCATGTGTTTTCCTATCCGCTGAGTTTGGAGTAAGAAAACAATACAACACAACTTATTTCAACAGTATTCAAAAATTTGATGGACATAAGCTCTGTGACGTCACCCATCTGTTTCTGAAACAGTATTTTGCAGCCTATCGTCAGCGGGTACCATAGTGAAATGCTGAACTCAACCAAACTTCATCCAAGCTAGTGTGAGGTAAAGAGGCGGGGCCTAAGCCTTTTCACTAACAGCTACACGGCGCCCGCTTGTCACCTAAGTTAGCCATGCCCTTATTAAGGCAAAACTTGTGACTTTGATATCTTCCAAAAAAACAAGTTATAAAAAAAATTCACCCCAACCAGTGTGTGTCGATAGAGAAATTAGCTACTCAGACCTAATCTGTGTTAGGACCCAGGCTGTAAACATGTTTATTTTTGCTGTAAAGATCACCTTTTTTGAATGAGTGTGTATGTGGCTTCCAGTATTTATGCAGCCAGCCTCTAGTGGACACTTCCACACATTGGCTTCATATTTTAAGACTGCCGCATGATTGAAATGAGTAAGGAAAGGTTTTGACCAGCTATCAATTTAGGTTGTTTTGTTCAACGAGTGAGATTTTTTTAATTCTACTTTCAAAAGTGAGGCTTACATATCCTCATATAAACTGTGAAAAGTCTTTAAACTGAAGCAACACAGCTTCATTATGCACCATAAAGCACTCAAACTAAAAGCTTTAGTACTGAAATACTAATAGGAGGATCAGAGAGATACCGAGAAACATACAGCAAGTTAAACTCTTATGTAAGTGAACCACGGTGTGTAAGAGCCTCTAACAAAAGCACAAGACTCAAATCATGCCCTCCTTAACCTCTTTTCTTCTTCTGCAGATATTCTGTAATTGATGCCTTAAAAACACTCTGAACATCAGCTTATCTCTTCCCATGTGAGTGCTGGCCTTTTCTTTGTACCTTCAAAACACCTCTTTCATCTCTTCCCCCATCATATTAAGTGCAATGAAGAGGCCGGGTCATGAGTACCGTGGGTATGAGGCTCTGTAGGTAAGAGGGCTTAAGAGGCAGCTTCCTTCCACAGGCATGCCTAGCTGTATACGGGTCGGTCTGGACGCCTCATAACATTAGCAGCAGGAGACCTGGAGTGCTGATACTGTCACACTGAGAGAGACAGAGAGCAGGGAGAGAGGAAGGCAGAGGTGTGAGTGTGTGTGGGTGTATGTGTGTGTGTAAATTACAACAGGAAACACCTCACTGGTTGATGGTGACACACAGGGAGTCGTGAAGGCAGTTTTTGTCAAGTAAATGTGTGATATGATGGTAGTTTACGGGTTTGTGGGCCATATTCTTCATTTGTTAGTAATATAAACAACCACAGCAGGAATTACTGCTAAAAATCTGTGTGTGTATGAGTGTGAGTGTGAGTGTCAGACCCTTAATAAGAATCACACCGTGGTAGTCGCTCACACACAGAGAGCACATGCAGAGACATACACAGAGGGGTCTGTGGGGTGAATTAGATGCCGCCGTGGGTAATTTACACATTCTGCAGGTCAATATTTTCCTATTTTGCCTTTTATAAGCCACTGAGATTAATTTATTTATATCATGCAAACAAATTTTGTTTGTAGGAGGCTGTTCTTGATCCTTTGGCTGCTGTTATTTTTGTATTCCTTCTCCTCTTGTTTGCATTCAAACAGTATATAAATCTCTGGTGTTTGCTGTTACAGGTAACTGTTTTTCCTTTGGTTTACAATCACCTTTGTTTACCTTCTGGCTCCCACTGTGCTGCAATGAAGTTCAAAAGGGCATAAATTGGAATTGAAACACAGTTGGTAGTCCATACTTTGAGTGTGTCTATCACATACATAGACGGCTAGATAGATGGATTCATCTATCACACAGATGGAGCCATCATTCCACTCTGCATGCCATGAAGTTAGTCCAGGCTCCAGGAGGAATAAATAGAAAAGTCGAGTTTTCCAAATGAAAGGTTATTAGCCTGGTAAAGGGAATTACTGATTATTAATATAGTACAATAATATCCAATAGAAACAGCTGATAAAGTTGCCTTCATTTACTTATTAACAAGCCTACAGCAAGCTGATGAGAGTGTAAATGAAAACGCCCTCAAAATGTAACACAGCAAATCTTTTAAGTCACATGAAAAGTCTTCATCACAACAAAGATGTACCGAAGAAGTACAAAGAAGCAGTTACCGCAGCTAGCATTTGCACCCAAAAATATGGCAAGTGCAGCAAGTCTAAATTTGAGCACTGCAGAAAGTTTACCAGAGACAACACAAAACTAAATCAGTAAATTATGAAAACACTGAATTTACAACACCTGATGACCCACTTTTTTCCAATTACAAGATCAAGGATTTGGCAGCTAATCACACATCTAGAACAGTATCCAGCTTTTAGTTTGCCGACTTATTTCTACCTAGCCAGTATGATGTGATGATGTGTTTGACGGCCTAGTGGCTGGATGAGGACTTAAACGTGAAAAAGAAATTATGTATACACTGGAGTGCAGTAAAAATAACAATGATAGTAATTAGATCTGTTCTTTGTTTTCTATGTGCCAACAATGGTGATTTTAGTAAGAATTGGTGAATATAGAATATAAATATGCATCTTTGCTCACTAAATAAAAGCCTTAATTACCCTCAGGTGTGCATAAACTACACATTTTAAAATACAAATATTTAAAATGAAATATTGTTAATCCTATTGATATCTGCCATCAGGAGCAGGCATGGTATATCCTTTAAAATGCCAGTGGCTTTGTTAGTCAGTGATATTATTTTGGTTTCCCATTTTAGTTTTGGAAATTTGTTTGATTGAGATCGTGATTTCATCATGCTAATCAAATAATTCCACTTAACTCAACTTTCAAAGAAATTGTAAATGAATCAAATTATCAAGACTTAATTACAACATCTGAGCATTTAAATGTTATAAAGTAATACATATAAAAAGCAGTGTTAAGTTAAATGAGACACCAGAGATAGAGATATTGTAAGAAGTGATCAAACCTCTTACTCGGGTGAAACATTGTCCCGAATGAAAGTTGGAAGTCAGATCAGAGAAGTAGATTTTTAATTTCCTTTAAAAATTGATCTGTTTCATTTATCCCAGTGAGCTTTTGGATTTCATTCAGGTTGTAATTCTGATCCAGCTTTACAAAAAGTCAAGTGGAGTCAACCTTTACAGTGTTGATTCACTTTCACTTTAATTTATTTACCTTTATTTTACTATGCAAGTCAATTGAGAACCATTCTCATTTACTGGTCCCCTGTGCTGGTTATAACACCTGTTGAAGACTTTTAATTGTAACCCATGTAACTGACCCCCTTCTCCAGCCCTCATATTGATCAGTCTTGGTCACCCACTGTACAGAGTCCAACCAGCCTCCATCCCTGAGTCACCAGGCTCAAACAGAGCATGCTCCTTCAAAGATCAGACTCAAAAAGGTCACTGGTTCAATTAACTGGCAGCACTGACTCACCCAGCAGGCCTCTTAAGATCTATCAACTGCTCTCTTTCTGCTCATTAAGTTTGGGGGCAATGTATAAACGTTAACATTTCCACACATGTGCTACCAATTACTGTCAGGAGGCCGCAGCTTTTGGCCGCAGAGCTGGATTGTCTGTTTTATTTGTTACCATAGAGACTAAAGAAAAAAGGTCACCGTCATTGGATTACAAAAGAAAAATTGGATGGATAGGAATTAATATCAACCTTTGGTTGGGTTATTAGGCAAACCATTTGCTGTGAATTTGAACTTTGAATTTTGAAAATTGTCACCCTCACTAGTCAGACCCAGACTTACTAGTCGTTTTAAAATTGTTTTAATATTTTTATAACTGTATACTTGAAGTACTGGTTCACTAGCCTGGGCTGTAGCTCCAGTCTATGACTATTCAGATATAGTGCTCTACTACCCATAAAAAAAACAGCACAGATAGTATCTTGTAGCGCATTTTGTTGGTACTTTTATTCAAAAAATGAAGGTAAAGTTGTACGTAGCCTGAGTCAGGTTGAATAGGCACATATCCACATGACAAGAGCAATGTTTCACCAGCACAGACATGTGGACATTAACCAGCAAGTAGGACTGAAGGCTGGGGGTACGAGCTCTGCTAATGGTAGAAGATCAGCATCCCTGATGGTGGGGGTTGGAACAAGTGGCTAAAACGAATGAACAATAAAATGAAATCAAAAGTAACTTAGAAAAAGTACAAATTTTCAAATTATGTTTGTATTTAAAATGTTTGAATTGAGCAATAATGTTTTATTTTAATAAAAAAAACATGTTGAGGCTGTTTGTGTCTGGTGTTGGAAAAGTAGGCAGGAGGTTAATTCAAGCCACTAACTTCCTAAAAGTTACTCTTAACTTGTAGCATTAAAATGAAGTTGTGTCATTCCATGGAATTATGTTGCATTGGATGATAGGAGTTGCATCAATTGGTTTGATTCATTTAAATTTTTTTGAATCAATTTTTTCCAAAATCTTTGCATTTGAAGTACTAATAAAAACAAATATTCAAAACACACTGACAAAGCACACAATATAAAACACTTACATAGCCTTGTACAATCATCAGAAGGTAATAGTTCAGCAGGGTGAAATACAAAGTCACTTATCAGTGCTATATACACAGTATACTTACACAGGGATAAGATGCTTCTTCATTTCATGTGTAAATGAGGCAATCTAAATGCAGTGAGGACAGAATGAAACGCTGCTCCTGTTGTACTTTTAGAGGCAGATTTTTTACAAAAGGCCTCATCACTTTTATCCAGCCACCCTTTTCCAACCAGCATTGGCTCTTTAAGGTTTTCTCTCTGCTTCTAACAATGCCACATCTGTAGAAACACACACACACGTATTAGCACACAAGACAACCTTTTAAAAGAGTAATATTTTTGGAGGAATCAGACTTCTAGTTGAGGCCCTTTCATTCACTTCCTTGTGTCTGATTGGAATGAAACTGAAAGTGCCACTAGAAGGGTCTCATTACAAAACACAACGGATCCACTTTGATAAACAATATGATGTCACTTTGAATTAATCAGAAAGTTTTTCGAAAGATTTTGATGAAATCAAAAAATATAAATTGGATCACATAGATGGAATATCATGGATGATAAATTGTGTCAAATTGTAAAACTGGGTAGAAAATCACAGAAGTGATTCAATATTAAGAAAGGTCAGTGGTGACTTAACACATATGCACTTCAACGTTGTGCTATATTATAAACTATAAAAAAAGATTGACCCCATTACGACTCCTCAAAAATGAAGCCCAAAAATGAACGTCAACAGATGGGATGTAAGCTAAATGAAAGTACATGTACACAAACATAGTTCTGTTGCTGTGGTGAGTTCTCATCCTTCTGTTTCATGTCCAAGTGTAAATTTTTCTGAGCAGAGTAGTTTAAATTAGTTATTTTAAGTACTTAAAAAGGGCTGAGACACCATGATTGACAGCTCTGTTAACAAATTTGACTCCTACTGTTTTCACTAGGTAAGCAGAGTAGAGGAGGAATGGCAAGAGAACACAAGAGTCATTGGACTTGCTATACCCATCGTGTCTGCTCTTAATTGACATCAGAACCAGGATTGCACTGATCTGAGGGATAGTTGGTGTTTTTTCAGTAAGTCAAATGTATGGTTTGGTTAGCACAAGGGGCAGGACGTCAAAACGTTGACTCCACGAGCCAACTGTTCAGACTGTGGCTCCAAAAACAATGTGGGTATTTTGGCCTCACTTTTGTGCAACAGGAGGATGTGGAGACATGTCATCCATCTTTATATACAGTAAATGTACCTTACTGACAGTTGTTTTCTATCCATAACCAAAGTGTACTCTTCTGTTGACCATATCCAACCTCAAACAGGACTTGAAAGCAAACCTTTGTCCTTTTGGAGTCCACCCAAACCTACTCCTCGATGCAGACCATAACCAGCTCCATGATACCTGGAAAGAAGTAAGAAGTATCCACTCTTCAGTTAGAATCGAAACCAGTGTCCATGACGCCTATGGCAGGACTCGTTTTAACCTCTTGAATCAAACAAAGGGAGATAAGATGTTTTCTTTAAAGTAAACCAACCTCACAACATCAGAAGGTTGGGGGGTTCAATCTTAGGTCTTGCTGAAGTGTCCTTGGGCAAGACACTTGACCCCAGAATTGCCCCCAGTGGCTGTGCCAGCAGTGTTTGAATGTGATTAGTCAATACTGGTGAGCGCTTTATGGAGCAGCCCCTGCCATCAGTGTAATGTGTGGCATGTATATGATGTGAGTTAATATACTTTGAGTGGTCAGAAGACTAAAGAAAGCGCTATACAAACACAGTTCATTTACCATGCTTTATTTTTTTTAGATTAAGGAAGATTCCAGAAGGTCCTTTTCTGCATTTGAAACACCATGCTTTTTTGTGATTTAGTCTGCCCCAAGTCACTTCCTTTGCAGTGCTTTAAACCTTTTTTATAAACACTTGTTTTGCAGTGAAATGGTTTCATATGAGCCGTAGTTAAAATGAGGCAGTTGTCACTCAGTAGCTGAGCTGCTGCCAAGTCACAAGTGTAATTATCCGGCACCACGGGGAGCATTGAGTCACTTTGAAACACACTTTAGACAAATCTGCATTTGAGTAAAATGGAGATACTTCAAGTGTTTGAGGAAATTGACATTAAGTGTGCATCTAAAGGCCTTCAACATGTGCCTGCTTTGGGAAATTGAGTTTTGGGAAATGGGTTTTAAAGATGTTTGAAAAGTATCCATTACAAAGAAAAAAAAGAGAGAAACATTTTTAAAAACTAAGCACGGTGAGGGAGATAGAGAGGATTAGAAAGAGGGAAATGAGGGAAGTTAGGGGTGTAGTAAAAATAACACAAAAGAGAAAACTGATCATCTGTTTATGCCATCTCCTCTCTCCGCCTTCACACCCCAGAGTGATGAGGCGCTTGTGGCCTTGAGACGCAGAGGAGTCGGGCGTCGAGCATTTTCTTAATTAACTCGTGGTAAACAAATTAGAATTGCACATGCACTCTGAAACTGAAATATACACCGACACAGGGAACATCGATATTCATATGAACCTGTTTACACATTCATAACCACCCTGTTGTCACATCATGCATGCAATGCACAAACACATACGCACATGCTGAGATATTCATCATATGATTATAAGCAATAGACCTCTAAGTTCAGCTAAGTGAATTTGTTCCATATCTCTGATGAGGTGGTCTTTTGACATCTAATGCATTACATACAGGATGAAACAAACTTACCATGGAGGAATGTTTACATTAACTATCTGTGCAGCAACTAAACATGATTTAATCACTGAAAACTGTCTGGTAACAAACCTGCTACCTGTTTGTTGCTTTATGAATACAGCTTTGCTTCAACACAAAAAAATCAAAGAATTAGTGTTTTTTTTGGAAGCAGGAGAAAATACTGTCAGAGTTTGGAGTGCTCATCTGCTGATCTGGATTTTAGTGTCTCAGTTTTTCTTGCTTTTTTGTCTTACAATGTTTCAGTGTTGATATGTCACAATTTAATTTAGCCGACACTTTGGTCAGCAAAGCAATCTGAGAGAGAAAAAGATTCCTAAAATAACATTTAGCTGTTTTATTCTGTGTCCCTGTTGGTTGTGGGGCATTGCTTAAAAATTAGCAATGGCCCTGCAATTCTTGACCCTTAAAGAACCTCCCAACATGTAGTGCCTTTGAACACAATTGCCAAAGGACGTCTTGCCTACCTTCACTGCGTCACTGTTTCATGATTTACATGTATTTTAATCTGTCACGTTTTATGAGATGATGTTCCCTTTAGTGAAACGAAAACTCTAACAGCTGTTATTTCAACAGTAGTAAGTTCAGTGGAGTTTTCGTGGATGGGTGGGAAAAGGTCAGAGTCAATGAATGAGTCAAGATAAAATGTGACTCTAAAAATACAGACTAAAGTTGGAATAGCATATTTTATTGATAAGCATGAAGGCTCCCTGATCCTAACACATATTTATAATATAACTGACCTGATCTTTACATAAGCATGTCCAATTCTTGGGCATGGACTGCACTATAATGGAGTGTATGAAAACTTCTGAACAGTGAAGCCAAAACATTTGGAGTTCCCACTGGTGACTGGCTGCAGGATAGCTCACAAGAGGCTTTATCCCTCCATGTTGACAGATGGGATATGGGTCAAACCCTAAAATCAGAATAAACAACAAATATATTTTTTCTCAACATTGTTTCTGTCACTGAACTTAGTTGTCATCATGCTTTTTTATGCCAAATGTTCATTTTTCTGGGAGTATCAGTTTTAGTCAGTTATTTGAGGCTGTAAAAAAGCATAAAGAAAATATTGACAGCTCTGTTGACAGATGTGACTCCTGCTGTGTGCACTGGATTTTCAGAGTAGAGGAGGAACATTGAGAGGAGAGGTAAAAAAACACCAACACAAGAGGCATTGAACTTTCCATAACCCTGGACGGCGGCATCCAAACAACTCCAGAATCTGTTATACTGTGTACAGCTCCAACTTTAGGGATCTTTGCTGTTTTATCAGTAAGCTCAATGGCTACGTTTACATGAGACTTTTAATTCCTCTTTAATTCAGAATAAAAATTAAATCCTCTTTAAAAAGATTAAAAATGACCTCGTAAACACCTAATTCCGAATGAAAATGACCATTCCGAATTAAACTTAAATCCAAAGTAAGTGGCTGGTTTATTCTGATTTTAAATCAGAATTGAATAATTCCTCTGTCATGTATTCATTCCGCTTAAATTAATTCCGGTCGTTCTGTGCATGCACGTTCCCTTGTCCTGTCACGATGACGCACATTTTCCGCGCTAGCGGGCACATATTCCAGGATGGTTGCCTGAAGCAAGCGTTGGACTCGAGCCGAGACTATTTATTTATTATTCCTAGCTTCACACTTTTATCCACTGCTGTCTGGCCTTGCGAGCGGGATGTGGCAGTGGGCTGAGGTCGAGCAGCCGTTGCACTAACCGGCTTTGATTCGCCAAAGTATGATCTTCTGCCTCCCTTCTCCGGTCCTCTATCTCTCTTCTCCTCCTCAGCTGACGAAAGTGAAGCAGTATGTTTGTGTCGAGCTACTTATTCAAAACTATAATCAATCAAAGCGAAAATTGAACTCATTGTGTGGTCTTCCATGTTGTAACCAAAAATAAAAGAAGCAGGAACTGGAGTCTATTTTCTTCCGGTAGACGTAAATACGTCACGCCCGCCCCTGTCCAATCAGAACCCTTCCCAACCCCCAGACCTTAAGCGGGATTGAATAAAGACGTTTAAAAGTGTTTTCCATGTAAACCTCAATTCGGAATTATTATTTCCATCTAGACCCAAAGGAGGATACTTTAACTATGAATAATTTAATTCTGAATAATTAATTCAGAATTAAAAAACATCATGTAACCGTGGCCAGTGTGTGTTTTGGTTAGCAGAAGGGCAGAATGTCACTACCATGGCTCCATCAGCCAATCCCTACAGTGAAGACTCTGGCGTCACCAGCCCAGTATGCTACTGCTCATCACAATGAGTACTTGGTCTATATTTTCTTGCAGCAGAATGTGCAGATGCCAGATGTGATCCATATTTATTCACAGTCAATGGCCTAAACCTAACCAAGACTTAGCAATACTGTTGACAGATTGTAAAACTGATTTATCTTTTAACTTTGGCTTGCAATGGTTTATAAGGAACAGACAATGATCACTAAATACCTCATTCTATATATGAAAAAATATTCAGTCAAGTTTCTAACAGTCTTTGCTCACGAAAATACTTTACTGCAATAAATCAGATATGGTAACTGTTATGCTGCTGTGACTCTGTAGGCTGGCTTAGAAAAGCTTACTGCAGGCTCATATTAACACATTTGGTCATATCGTTTAATTTTAACAACTGGAGAAGGGACTTCTTAAAAGGGAAGAGGGACTTTTTGACTCGACTCTCTGGCTCTGTAAACCGACAGCTGGCCCTGCTCTGGCCCCTGGTGTTAAATTGTGCCAGAACTGCCACTGTCTGACTGATCTGCTTTTACTTACATCTTCCTGCAGCTCTAAAGGCCCAGAGGAAGCCTGATAGAGCTTATTATCTCTGCCTCTACTGATTTATTCGACTAAATATCAAAGAGGCCCGCCTTTTACACTTTTCTTTAAATTATAAAGTGGAGGCAGATAAATGCAGACACATCAGGGTAGAAAATAATGAGTTCAGGGGGCAAAACTGGCATGGAAGTTCATAACAAGGTGAAAGACCCAAGGATTGGACAGATTAGGGCTGTTAATTAAGGGTCGAGGAAAGAAGGAGGACATGATTCTAGGGGCAAATGAAAGAGAGAATGGATACATAGAAGAACAAGTTTTCAGAGTAACACTCTTGTTGTATTGCCCTCTCTGTTTGTCTCTTATCCTCTCTGTGGGAGTTCATGTCTGTGAGTGTTTAGGCATTGCAGGAAGTCTTTGGGTATCCATCTTGAAAATGTGGCCTCAATAGTGTATCAATTTGATCTTTCTGACGGTCATGTACAGTAGGCACACATACACACACAGACACACACAGACACAGGGGCCTGCATGCTTCAGCTGACAGTCTCTTTTATAAGCACAAACTTATGTGAAAGCTTCTTTATAGCAGCTTAACCTTTTAACTGACTGACAATGATTTTAAGACCGATAATGAGACAACATTTGTGCAAACTGGTCTGAAGCACTAACTTTGTTCCTATGATATCCTGGAAATAAAAATGCAGTATGACACCCTCGATTTCAGCAATTAAATCTGTATCACCTTTATGTAAATACGTAAGAGAGAAAGAGAGAGAGAGAAACCTACAGTATGTCTTTCCCAGAGAATAGGACAGGAGCAGGAGAAGCATCAGAAGTTAGATCAGCACTTCAGTATTGATTTGGAGAGGCGTGTGCTGTTATGTGTTGACATGATGTCTAACCACTGAAAAGGAAGACGCCTTCCATCTCAGATATAAACGCAAATGCACACCATCACTCAAATAGCCATGCATACACAACAAGCACACTTTGGTCTTCCTCACTCAAATGTGTGATTGCAGCGATTGCTGCATGACTGTCAGATTGCATGGCAAGCGTCAGTCAGGAAGCTTCATGCATTTTGAAAGCATCTTAGCTGTCTCCTGTCTGTCTGTCCTCCTCTGAGCCATCATTCAACAGTGTGAAACATGTTATTGAAATAGATACAGCACATATTTTTATTTTCTCCCTCTATTTACTGTCTTTGTCTACTTTCAAGAAAATATGACCTGTATATTTCAACAGTAGTAAAAGTTATCGCCTCCCCTGTTTCCAGTCAAATAAAATAAAAGTAAGAATATCATATACAAGGCAAGACGAGGCAAGGCGAGTTTGTTTATGTAGCAATATTCAGCAAAAAAGTCAGTAGAAAATGATTCACACGAGATATTAAAACATCATAAAAGAGGATATTTAGAAAATCCTTTCAACAGATCATTAAAAATCAAACAGCAGATAAAATAAAAACAGAAAAACAGATGTTAAAATGTGATAATAAAGTACTAAAATAAAAGCATTAAAGTTAAAGTGCAGTGTTATTTAACTAAAGACATTTAGACCTGCGTAAGTGCAGCAGGTAGCTACCCTGACTGACAACGTTAACATGCAGACCTGCACAATCTTGTGTTTCTTTTCTCACTTCTCCTCTTCAAAATAGAAGAACTAATGATTAATAAATAAATATTTATTGCATTTAAAATACTTCAAAGAAACAGGAACTTACACAAAAAAATGTATTCACAAAAATGTTTAGTTTAAGTAGCTTGATGTTGTAGAAGAGGACTAACTGATGGCAACAGCTGTAGCTAATTATGTAAAAGAGTGAGAGTTTTCTAGCATAGATACCATACATTATCATACAACTGCCTGTTAGCAATCTTATGAGCTTAGTAGGTAACTAGTTGATGAGTTATGACCATCATTCAATGTATAAAATCATCACCTTCTGTCCAGGGGCGCCGCCAGGGATTTTGGGCCCCATGAAAAAATATCACATTGGACCCCATCAACAAAGGCCACAAGACCCCTGTGCAACTGCTGTAACCACATCTCCAGGATCCAATCGACCCAGACGTGACATTAAAACAGACTTAATCACTAAATGCTTCAACCTGCCCAGCATCCAAAACAGACTATAGGCTGTAGCTTATGTATCTTAGCTATAGCTTTGTTTTTAGAGGCTTTTGTAATAGTACAGATAGAGAGAGAAAAAAAGAGATTCCCACAGACCCCCTTCAGTAATGCTAATTGACATGCTACGTTGCTCACCTTCTTGTTCATTGGGTTGGGGGGAGCTGTGGGGAGAAAGTGCACCTGCTTACATATCAGCTGCTGAGTCTGGTAGGGAGGGAGGGGAAACCCATTTAGTATAATTAGCTACAACGTAGTTCATCTCATTGTGGACATCAAACTAGCAAACACAGGTTGATTTTAACCACTCAAAGACTATACCAACCTTTCCTGGAGAAAAACAGGGTGACATACTGTCACCCTTTCTTCTCTCTCTCTCCTTTCTTTCCCTCCTTTTCTGGGACCCAGATTATGTCTTTCCAAACATTTTAGCTGCATTTAGCCCACTCTGTTAGTGATGTGTCATGATCAAAAGCTGCGGCTCTGAGAGCCGATGCTTTATAGTGAATCAGAAGAGCCGGCTCGCATCGAGAGAGAGCTGGCTCCCAGTTTTTTCCTTTCGCTGCTTAGCTCTCACAGTGCTCAGCCACAGCTCTGCTCACAGCAGAACTTTTGATTGGTCAGCATGGCGGCCATGCGGCCAATCACATGTGAGGATATAGGATACAGGTGATGGAGGGGAGGCTGTGTATCCTGGCTACATCTGTTCCTTCAGAGAGTCTTCTTGAAGACCGGGCAAATACTCACTGAGAGGAGAAATCGGATCAGCCCATCCAAGCTGAGGCATCTGATTTTTCTCAATGCCAACCTGAGGACATTAATAATGTTTGCTCCAGTTTGGTTCTGTTTGCATGAGTTTGGTCCTGGTTCTGTTTTCTCCAGTTTGGTTCTGGTTCTGTTTGCTTGAGTGTGGTTCTGGTTCTGTTTGCTTGAGTTCGGTTCTGGTACGTTCGGTTCTGGTACGGTTCGGTTCTGGTACGGTTCTGGTTCGGTTCTGGTTCAGTTCTGGTATGGTTCTGGTTCGGGTCTGGTATGGTTCTGGTTCGGGTCTGGTTCGGTTCTGGTTCGGTTCTGGTTCGGTTCTGGTTCGGTTCTGTTTCGGGTCTGGTTCGGGTCTGGTTCGGTTCTGGTTAGGTTTGCTTGAGTTCGGTTCTGATAAATTTTGTTCTGGTTCGGTTCTGGTACGGTTCGGTTCTGGTTCGGTTCTGGTACGGTTCAATTCTGATACGGTTCTGTTCTGGATCGGTCCTAGTACGGTTCGGTTCTGGTAAGGTTCGGTTCTGGTTCGGTTCTGATACGGTTCTGTTCTGGTTCAGTTCTGGTTCAGTTTTGGTACGGTTTGGTTCTGGTGTGGTTCGGTTCTGGTTCGGTTCTGGTTCGGTTCTGGTATGGTTCTGGTTCGGTTCTGGTATGGTTCTGGTTCGGTTCTGGTACGGTTCTTGTTCGGTTCTGGTTCGGGTCTGGTTCGCTTCAGGTTGGGTTTGCTTGAGTTTGGTTCTGGTTCTAATCCTAATCATAACCCTAACCCTAATCCTAATCCTAACCCTAATCTTAACCCTAATCTTAACCCTAATCACAACCCTAACCCTAATCACAACCCTAACCCTAACCCTAATCCTAACCCTAACCCTAATCTGAACCCTAATCCTAATCCTAACCCTAATCACAACCCTAATCTTAACCCTAATCACAACCCTAACCCTAATCACAACCCTAACCCTAACCCTAATCCTAACCCTAACCCTAATCTGAACCCTAATCCTAATCCTAACCCTAATCACAACCCTAACCCTAATCACAACCCTAACTCCAATCACAACCCTAACCCTAATCACAACCCTAACCCTAATCACAACCCTAACCCTAACCGTAACCCTAATCCTAACCCTAATCTGAACCCTAATCCTAACCCTAACCCTTATCACAACCCTAACCCTAACCCTAATCTTAACCCTAATCCTAACCCAAATCTGAACCCTAATCCTAACCCTAACCCTAATCACAACCCTAACCCTAATCACAACCCTAACCCTAATCACAACCCTAACCCCAATCACAACCCTAACCCTAATCACAACCCTAACCCTAATCACAACCCTAACCCTAATCACAACCCTAACCCCAATCACAACCCTAACCCTAATCACAACCCTAACCCTAATCACAACCCTAACCCTAATCACAACCCTAACCCTAATCACAACCCTAACCCCAATCACAACCCTAACCCTAATCACAACCCAACCCTAACCCTAATCACAACCCTAACCCTAATCACAACCCTAACCCTAATCACAACCCTAACCCAATCACAACCCTAACCCTAATCACAACCCTAACCCTAATCACAACCCTAACCCTAATCACAACCCTAACCCTAATCACAACCCTAACCCCAATCACAACCCTAACCCTAATCACAACCCTAACCCTAATCACAACCCTAACCCTAATCACAACCCTAACCCCAATCACAACCCTAACCCTAATCACAACCCTAACCCTAATCACAACCCTAACCCCAATCACAACCCTAACCCTAATCACAACCCTAACCCTAATCACAACCCTAACCCTAATCACAACCCTAACCCTAATCACAACCCTAACCCCAATCACAACCCTAACCCTAACCCTAATCATAACCCTAACCCTAATCACAACCCTAACCCTAACCCTAATCTTAACCCTAACCCTAACCCTAATCACAACCCTAACCCTAATCCTAATCATAATCACAACCCTAACCCTAATCCTAATCCTAACCCTAATCACAACCCTAACCCTAACCCTAATCTTAACCCTAACCCTAACCCTAATCACAACCCTAACCCTAATCACAACCCTAACCCCAATCACAACCCTAACCCTAACCCTAACCCTAATCATAACCCTAACCCTAATCACAACCCTAACTCTAACCCTAATCTTAACCCTAACCCTAACCCTAATCACAACCCTTACCCTAATCCTAATCCTAATCACAACCCTAACCCTAATCCTAATCCTAACCCTAATCACAACCCTAACCCTAACCCTAATCTTAACCCTAACCCTAACCCTAATCACAACCCTAACCCTAACCCTAATCACAACCCTAACCCTAATCACAACCCTAACCCTAATCCTAACCCTAATCACAACCCTAACCCTAATCCTAACCCTAATCACAACCCTAATCCTAACCCTAATCACAACCCTAATCCTAACCCTAATCACAACCCTAATCCTAACCCTAATCACAACCCTAAAAGATCCTAAATTAAGAGCCGTTCGGGAGTCGAAAGAGCCGACTCTTCTTTGGGAGCCAAGTTAAGAGAGCCGGCTCTCTGAAAAGAGCCGAACTTCCCATCACTACACTCTGTGCACTGTGCAACTTCTGCCTGACTCATAGACTGTTTAAAATAAGTCTGACTGCGCGGCACAGCTGATGAGCACGATTCAGGCTGGGCTGTACCATTTCATGCCGATACAGGGGGGGTTAATATATATATGAATTTGCCCAAATAAAGTAGAGATCTCTGATATACATTTTATGAAGACAACGGGACAGTTTTTTTAATTACCTTATTTTGAATAAAATATGAATTATGATTTTTTTTTTTTTTTTTTTTTCGGGCCCCTGGTCAGCCATGGGCCCTTAGAATCATTATAACTTTTCCCCCTTATACGGCCCACTGCTCTGTCTGTAATATCTGGTCTGAGCACCAGTAACACAAGTATCAGTACTTCATGCAACACAACAGGGAAATATGCTGGCAGCTAAAAGTGCAACGTATGTGGAAACATTTTTGTATTGCTTTTTTAAAGATATATTTATGATGGAAAGTAGAATCTGAGAACATGCTGTCTTTAAGAGTTCCTTGTATATCTTCACTAAAAGTTTGGCAGCATGTACTTATCACTCTAGCCAACAGTCTGTTTTAGACTGGATGCTGAAGTTAGATTGATTTACTGTTAACCCATTTTTAAAGGGGTATGGATTTCCCATCAAAAGATATGAGGCAAAAACAACACACCGCCATCATCTGGTTATGAGTCTCTATAAGTCCAGACATCCAACATAAGAATTAAAACAGATTTACCGTAGCTCATTGTGAGAGTGAGAGGAAAACCATTGGAGACAGAGGAAGAAAAAATGACACAGAAAGAGAAATTGCATCATAAAACAGTGGGGCTGGCAGTATACCCAAAACAAATCAAATTTGTAGCATTCAAGTCAAATACGGCTCAGTGTGCAAATGTCTGTAACTGAGATTTGTTTTTCTTTTAATGGCACTCGTGCTGGATGGAAGGAAGTAAACAGACTACTAGAAGAGCCCTCTTGAAAATGCAGTTGAGTAACTGCTTTCAGAAGACTTTAATTGAATTGGCTAAATTGAAAAAACGCCAACCATCTTAAAGTCAGTAAAATTAAGGCCTTCTGTTCTAAAAAAACAAAAGCATTATAGACTCCTGGATAATCTGTTTTTCCCCTATGTTGGTCAGACAACTGGGACTCCATGTACAAAAAGCCTTTATAAGTTGTTCTGGGATGCTTTGATGAATAACCTGTGTTCTCGTATGTACGCTTTGGATAAAAGCGTCTGCTAAATGACATTGTAACATTGTAACATTGTAACCTATGAATGTTGAGAACATACACATTTTTAGTCTTATCTTTATGTATCTATTTTCATTTTTATTTTTACTTATTCAAACTATACTCGATTTGTACTTATGTCTGTGTTGCTGCAACAACCAAAATTCACCCCAGGGATCAATAAAGTATTTTCTTATCTCTTCAATGAGGACATTTGAGTTTTCGAAAAAAGGACAAATATGTTATTTGCTGGGCTGCACGGTGGTGCAGTGGGTAGCACTGGTGCCTCACAGCTAGAAGGTTCCTGGTTCGAATCCCCGGCTGGGCAGGTGCCTCTCTGTGTGGAGTTTGCATGTTCTCCCCGTGCATGCGTGGGTTCTCACCGGGTTCTCCGGCTTCCTCCCACAGTCCAAAAACATGCTCACCAGGTTAATTGGTCACTCTAAATTGCCCGTAGGTGTGAGTGTGTGCGTGAATGGTTGTTTGTCTCTCTATGTTAGCCCTGTGATGGGTTGGCGACCTGTCCAGGGTGTACCCTGCCTTCAGCCCAAAGCCAGCTGGGATAGGCTCCAGCCCCCCGTGACCCCTAATGGGATAAGCGGTCAAGATAATGGATGGATGGATGGATGTTATTTGCTTTCTTTTACCGTTTTGATGTTTGTCTCTTCAATCACAGCAAAGTTAATGTCTTCGTTAGACCATAGCCAACTGTAATATGTGTAGGAGAGTTCAGATTCAGATGAATATCTACAATTTAAGGGATACAGTATCTCAAGATGAAGACCAACTTAAAGCAAACTAATCATGCCCTTTTTCTGCCTGCCATATGGTCTTGTCAGCTAGTGATGTGCACACTTGCTGGGTCAGGAGCTCTGGAAAATGACTACAGCTATAATGCTAGAATGCTCTACTACCCAGATGTAAACAAACTACTGATGATAGATGGCATTTTGTAGCATGGTGTGGTTTGGCAGTATTTTGATCTAGAAAGTGGAGATAAAGTCGTATGTCGGCACATAACCACTCGACCAGAGTGATTTGTAAAAGGCTCAGGAATGTTTACATTAACTTGCAAGAAGTACTGAAGGCTGGTGGTACTAGCTCTGCTAATTTTATACCAATTTGATACTGTTAGCTGTTTAAAATAAAATGTGCTCAGTTTTAACTAAACAAATCTTTCATTCATTTTTAAGTAATAGGTATTTCAATGTCTGCATTAACAGCCATGTATCCTCCTCTGCCCCCCTGCTTTGTGGTGTTCCCCAGCGTTCTGTTCTTGGTCCTCTCCTGTTCTCCCTTTACATGCTCCCACTTGTTCATCTCTTCAGTAAATTCCCAGATGTTTCATATCATTGCTATGCCGACGACACTCAAATCTATTTTTCAGCCAAAACTAAAAACCTCAATCAATTGTCCTCCCTCCATAACTGTCTGGCTGCTGTTCAAGACTGGATGTCTTCAAATTTCCTCCACCTCAACCCAAATAAAACTGAAATACCGTTAATCGGACCCGACACCTTCACCACCGCAGTGAAACAGTCTATTGGCCCATTACAACTAGATATCAAACCCACTGCAATAAACCTAGGAATCACTTTTGACCAGCACATGACTTTTGACCACCATATCTCCAAACTCATCCACTCCGTGTTCTCCAAATCCGCAATATAGCCAAAATCAGACCAATGCTTTCCCTTTCCAACCTGAACACATTAATTAATTCCTTTATTTTCTCCCATTTAGATTATTGCAATACCCTTTACACCTGTCTAAATCAATCATCTCTATACCGCTTCCAGTTAATCCAAAATTCAGCCGCCAGATTACTAACTCGTACCAGCCATCAGTCCCATATCACCCCTGTTTTTGCATCACTCCACTGGCTTCCCGTTAAATTCAGAATTAATTTCAAGATCCTCCTAACCACATGCAAAGCTCTGCATGGTCTCGCCCCCAGTTACATCTCCGAACTCCTCATCTCTTACATCACCCCTCGTCCGCTCAGATCAGCTAATCTCGGCCTTCTTTCCATCCCCCGCTCTAATTATAAAACAAAAGGTGACAGTGCATTTTCCATCTACCCCCCCCCCCCCCCCCCCTCCCTCTGGAATTTGCTCCCTCAAGCCATCAGGTCTGCTGAGTCTGTTGACAGCTTTAAAATGTTACTCAAAACGCATCTGTATACACAAGCCTTCATAGAACCTCCCACCTTACCTCTACTGTTGTCTGTCTATTGCTTTGTTTGTCTAATTATTTCTGCATGTGTTTTGTTTTTATCTTGCTTGTTTTATTGTTTTATTTTTTTGTCCCTTACTTACTTACTTAACTTTTTTCCAAGAGTTTCCTTATCTGTACACAAATTGGTAATTCAGGAAACCTCTGTGTAAACACTACAAAATGAGTCACTTTGGATCATCCCTTTGGTCCAAACTTGCAAGCTAGCAAGTAAGTTCCTCATTATTAAACATTATGTCACTCAATAGCCCTTTACCACTTCCTACAATTTACATGGCATGGGTCCCCTGGTCTGCACAACAGGTAAAAATCCAGCATCCAGACCCTTGTACTACTTTGTTTTTATTGTAGACATGCTTTTGGAAAAAGTCTTGCAGTCAGCAGGCAAGTAATGCATTGCAGCTCAGCTTTTTGTCAGAGGGAATCCTTTAATGTCCTGCAGTGTGATCTGCTGTCCATACAAAAGATAAATAGCTTTGCATTGCAGAACTTTGCATTGAACCACTCATCCATTGATTTGAGCACTTAGGTTCTTCTTGTGACCCATTAGCTAATTTCTAATGCCAATTCCTGCTAAAATTATCTAAAGCCCAACAAAGTCAAATTATTGTTCAAAACATCAGAGAACAGAATAACATAAAAATTTGAGATATTTTGTCCTGTTGATGTAGACGCTATACTGAAAGTAGAGATCACCTCTCATCACTCCCAGCCTACTTCTCTTATGGCCGATCTTAAAGGACTTTAGCTCAGACTCCATCTGAACTTTTTCTCTAAACTCATCTTGAGACTGAAGGCTTCACTCAACTTGAAAATAAATCAAGTAAATTCTTTCCTTACCACATTACTGAGACGCCGGCTGCTCCACCAGGGTGTGATATACGGACACAATTCTCTAAAATGATATTAATAAGTCCAAACACTTGCAGGTCTTGGCAAAGAAAAACTCTACGTAAGCTTGACAAAAAACAAACTTGGACTCAAACTTCTTTAATATCAGTGGATCACACATTTGGGATGCTATATGTAATGAAATTCAGGATGAGAAATTAAAGTAGTGCATGTTTAATGATGAACTATTTATCAACTCTGGGCTCTCTCATATGACCTGAAGCTCAGTTTGTACTTGTAGTGTTTGTTAATGTGTTTGTACATCTCTTTCCTACCTGTCACCACACTGTTGCAGCTCAGTGGCTGACTGATTGTGTGCTCTGATTGGATGTCGGTTGCTAGGACGCGGAACATTAGCTCTATGATTGGTGAGATAGACAGAGATTATTTTTTTCCCTCCTTTTTTTTCTGACATGGTTAAAAGTAACTTAAAGAAAAATATAAATTGTGTTGAGTGAATAATTATTTTGTCTTTAAGAGTCACTTTTAAGAACTTTTTGGATAAATCAAACCAAAAAAAATGACTTGACTTATCCGGTTCAGCTAATGGTGTAACACTTAATTGGATCAGGGCTTCACCTCCCAAGACCAATCAAATCATCTCCACTTTAGCAGCCTCATTTAAAGCAACTTAACACCAAAATTTGAGCAGCAATTCACCCAAACCGCTGCATCCAGTGATGCCCGGATAACATGACATCACTCACAATACTCCTAATGACCTCATTCGCAGAAGAGATTAGCTGCAAATGAACTAATCACTCGCGAGTTGCACACTTCTACAGGGAGCGGGGGGGAAAAATCGGGTGAATTAGTAAGCAGTTATGATGATGGAGAGCAGCTGACAGTTAGTTATGCAGCAAGAGAGATTCAAAGTTGTGTTTACCCGGCTGTTTTATGTCTTCTCCGCATGTCTTTCTGCTTCGATGAGAGAACTTTCTCAGGGCTTAATGAGTTTGGAGCCTTGGGCGTTTTAGATTGATGTGGTCTGGGTGGAGGAGGTAACTTTTGAGATGTACCCTGCTGCAGTCTAATCATCGGTGTAATCCATCCACTCAGTCTAAAGTAGCATGGTCTGAGCTTTAATTCATGTTAAAATGCAAATGATAAATACAGAACTTGTGTTTTTTGAGAGCTGAAGATCAGCCGTGTACACCTGCTCTGTTTACT